>NC_053119.1:18303049-18528049 GCF_010015445.1 Perca fluviatilis | reverse complement strand
AGTACCACAGAGGCACACGCGGTCCGGGGATATTTGCAGCAGCCTGGCGCACATCCCTCACCTGCCTCAGCTCCTCTCCTCCGAGTCTGTGCTGCACACATCCTGTTTGAGAGGGAGAGGCGAAGGAGGAAGAGAATCAACAGAAGAGACTTCTTAGTCAAGTTCAGTCAACTTTTACGCACATTTTTATTTTATTTTGAAAGACTTATATTTTCCTGTCGATTTTTCCACAGACTGACGATATATATATATTTTTTGTTGCCAAAGATTTATTATGACCCTACTTGTGGGAGCTGAAATGAAGGTGCGCCTGAAGGCAACATTTTTAACGTTGTTCATATACGGATTTTTGTTGGCACCTTAATTAAGTCTGTAGTTTTAAAGTTGTAGCCTAAACCTTAGCGTCATTGGAGGCGTTTGGCTAAAGGACGTCAATCCAGTGCCAAGTTGTTGAACAGGAGAAAGAAGTTCTCCGCATGAAGCGTTGGATTTATGTGAACTAAAACAAGAAATCGTCACTAAGAAAATAATCTGGATTCCGTGATGTGTGTTTGAAAGTTTCCCCGATCCGAATTTATTTCGTTCGGACAGGGGGGGACTTTAATGGATTTTTTATGTGGGACCCGCTAGGATGGACGTGGTAGATGAAACAGAAGCGTTACAGAGATTTTTTGAAGGTAAGAATATCTGATTATGATATGTATTTACCAATACACTTCGGTATTAAAACTCATTGTACAGAACATTAATAGAGCGGAAAAGATGAGATTTGTGTTACTTTTACAATCACTTTGACATTATTTGTTTTAGAACGAAGAACGAAACTAAATGTGTTTAAGTGTAAGCTCTTGTCAAATCTAGTTTTACCTGGTGTGCTATTATAGCCTGTAGTTTAACTTCAGTGTCACAAAGCCTGGTTTAAACTATTCTGACGCACACATGGCAGGTGGTTAACATCAAAATAATAATAGCTGTTTCCCAAATACAATGTGCACTGCACTTGGTTTTCCCTTAAACCTTAGGCTACCTGTTGTTCATCTTAAAAACTAAAAATGTAAGAAGTCAGTAGGTTTAACGGGTGCAGGGAGCAATAGTGCTGGTGATGGGTAACAGATCAAGTTAAACGGGGAATCCTAAAAAAAAGAAAAAAAATAAGGAGGTGGAGGAGGGTGGGGTTGAGAGTTGGAAGGGTGTAGGAATTCAAGTCAAGATAAATGGTGTGTTTTGCAAGGGTGCTGTGGCACAATGTGTGTGTTAGAGACAGACATGAGCAATGTGATAGTGATGTAGTGTTGCTCATCATAAGGCAAACGACCATGAATAGATCCACAATTTGTTCAGAAAAGCACCAATGTATGTGTAGCCCCTTAAAATCATCTTGATGAAGATACAATATTAAATACTATGACTTTAAATAATAAGATAAATAAACTTTTTTCAACATATAGTTTTATATAGTATATATAGTTTTTTGGTTTCTCCTGTATTACATCCCTAATTTACCAACCCTTTTTCTTAACTACATCTTGGGTGTGTGTGTTGACTTACACACAGATCTTGACTGAATTGTGTTCATTTAATCTGTAACAATTTGAGAATAGTAATCCCTTTGTGAATTTATTTCTGCAATTATTTTTCAAATATCACAAGCAAGACAATTACATTTTGTCACTTTTGTTTGAAGAGTTTTTCACTGTGCTCTGTGACTTTCAGCTTGCCACAGAATTCATCTTTTATTTTTTTTTAGAAACTTAATGTCAAATGTTCCAGAAGTCAAGTGCACATAAAACACATACTGTGGTTTATGTATAATAAGTTATCTGTACAGAGACTTAACACTTGATTATAGTATACACAGAGTGTTGACTTAAATATACACAGCCATCCATGACTGTCAAAGGTTCCTTGCCACTCTGACAGGGATTTAGTGTGTTTACATTCTTGCTTTGGGAGTAAAAGAGATGTTCTTACTTTGGCTTTATTTCAGCCACTTTTAGCTTGGACTAAAATGTCATCTTGCCCATGAGAAGTATACAGATGCTTATTTTCTGATTTAACGTGTTGTTTTTCTTAACTAACACTAGTGATATCAAACTCCTCATTATATCTCTCTCAGATCGCGGAATCAAGCCCTTTGGTAATCAACCTTGAATTTAAATTGGTGACAGAAAGTAACATCAATAAGACTTCAGTTTGATATATTAGATAATTAGTGTCCATGTTCATCTTGCCCTTTATCTGAAAGAGACACAGTTATACAGAAGTGTACACACACACAAACACACACACACACACACACACACACACACACACACACACACACACACACACACACACACACACACACATACACACACACACTGCACTATAATGGATTCCGGCACTGGTAAACTGTGTTTTAATAGGATTAGTGAAATATGTATACATTCACACTAATGCACAGTGTACATTCCTGGCATTGCCCCAGTGGCTGTTAAAACACAATGAGGTGAGACTGGTGTTTCTCCTAGAGTATTTGGCCTTCCCCAGGCGCTCTCTCTCTCTCTCCCTCTGACTCCATTAGAGTGACAGTGAGCAGACAGGGTGAGGAGGTGAGATAGTGCAGACTCAGGATGGAGAAAGACTTGCCTGTTGAGAGAAACCCAGTTAAACCACCAACCTCCCCCAAAACTTGACCTTCTCCTCTATGACTCACTTTAGACAACAAACAGTCGCAGAACCATGTTTGCACATAAAAGGATCATGACATTTGTAGCTGTTGTGTTGTGTTACCCCATCCTAAGTCAACCAAACACTTGATTAAACGATGTCCCACACTGCCTGTGCTACATTTTCAGCATGTCCTGAAGACCAAATGCATTGGAATTGAAACATTCATGTACAATGTTTTGAAGATTATGTATGCAGACAAATTGTTTTTGCCTCTGCAATAAATGTGGATCCAGCAGACATTAGACTGTAATAGAATAAGCACCTATAGCCATGATAGCAGCTTTGTAAGGCTGTTCTTATGCAAAGCAGAGCTTTGAGTTAAATGCTAACATTAGAAATAGGGCTGCAACTAACAATTATTTTCCCTTTCAATTAATCTGCTAATAATTTTCTTGATTAATTGTTTGGTCTATAACAATTTCCTCCAGTGAAACTTTCAAATGTCTTGTCTAGTCAGGATGCTAACATGCTCACACTGGCAATGCTAAACATGCTTTACTTTGTGTTTACCATGTTCAGAATCTTAGTTTAGTATTTTAGCACAAGAACATTTTCTAATTTAGCACAAAAGAAAGTACAGCTGAGGCTGAGCGAATGTCATTGATGTAATTAACGTAAAACCAAAGTACTGGATAAAGTAATGACCTGATGGTGGCGCTAGGTGTCAGCGCAACCGAAGCTGTTACAATTCGTCGTGATGTAGGCATGAATGTCTGTACCAATTTTCCTGGCAATCCATTTAATAGCCTCAGAAAGGTTTTATCTCAACATTGGCACTAGATGGAAATGTCAAGGACTCACCAAAGTCAGTAGGATTCATCCTCTGAGGAACATGAATATCTGCACAAAATGTCATGGCAATCCATCCAATAGATCTCAAGCTATTCATCGGTGGGGGGGGAGGAGTGTGTGTGGGGGGGGTGGGGGTGGGGGGACCTGAGTACACTGAGTGACTTGAAGCCTTTAATCGTGCAAACAGACTAACGTTTTGACTCTACTGTCGCTTGTCATAACGGACAAAGACATTATGCAAACTCATATACAGTCAACCTAGAACAGGTGTACAATTGTCATTGGATAATTTGGTGAAGAGGATTTCAAACCTTTTGGATAATGGATCCAAGGGTGGAAATTGAACCCTGTTTTAGTTGTTAAGGTAGCTCATTCTGGACCGACGGCAGTGAACATTACTATCCACAGAACCAGCTGCCCCTGCTAATGTGGCTGAAAACCTATATTTTGAAAATGAGCATATTCCCTTCCTAACCATGTCTGAAGGTGAATTAATCACCTTCTTGCTCCATATTGCCCTTAGAAGATGAACTCATCACACATGTTACTATATCAAAATTCCTATTAAGTCCCGCTGTACTCCCACAGTAGTAGTTATATATCATGGATGGGAAGGCCGTCGTCCATCTTGGAAAACCTGTGTGAAACAGAGCGAAGTTTGGACGGTTTCTCTGATTTACAGGTTTAGCAATAAATTGCAGTTAGAGGAATGTATTGTTTTTGAGCAGCCAGTGCTTACAAGTAGGTTTTGTTTTTCATTGTTGTGGCTCACTCCAATCAGTGCTGACTGCCAACTGAGTAATCCTCAGCCGGTGCATGTTGTTTGTGGTTGAACTGGACTTCAGGAGATGAATTCTTAATTTTATGTGTGTGTTCATGTGTGTCTGTTATAACTTAAAGAGAGGCTGTTATAGGGAAAAAACTTGGACTGCAGTATTAGAGTGCAAGGGGGTTTGTTTGCATCCTGAATGTCATCCTATAGTATATAGTACAACATTTTTTTTATTAATCTACATGACTGAATTCTGAGCATTATAATATGCCAATCTTTCTTCTTCTTCTTCTTCTTCTTCTTCTTCTTCTTCTTCTTCCTCTTTTTTTCTTCTTCTTCTTCTTCATGTTACTCTACATCTTCTTTCTATTCTTTTACCTCCTCGATGTCTTCTTCATCTTCTTGCATCTTCTCTCTCTCGCCGTGTTCTGTAATTCTGTGTAGTGCTAACCCTCAAACTCAACCTCACATTTGCAGTGTTCGTGATTTTTTTCCAGCCTTCCTCCGTGTCCCGGCCCCAGCCTTGTCACTCCTGTAATCTCCTGAGCCAGGTCCGCCGGTGCGACCAGTGCTTGTGTGCGACTAGGGCTGTGTGTGGTAGCCTGGTACAGCCCTTTCTCATGACTGAGGAATAATCCTCATTATAACACTCTCCGAGCCTTTCTCACACACACTCGCACACATATGCTTTTACACATAGGCATGCACGCCACACACACACACACACACACACACACACACACACACACACACACACACACACACACACACACACACACACACACACACACACACACACACACATTTGTTACTCTGATCTGCGACTCTCAGGTCTACAGAAGAAAGTCTTTCAGCCCGAGTAGGGAAACATGTGAAAATTAGAGAGGAATTGTTCTTCTCATCTTCTGTTTCAGGTGCTTTCATCTCAAGGACATCAACATGCTTTGGCTACGCGCAGGTACTCTGCCGCTCTGTCCACTCTGCTTCTCTTTAGCTGTGATTTATTAGTCCCTACATGAGGAGCGGCTTTGTGTTTGTATTCACTTCTTAATTAGTATCTGTGTCATAGTGATGCTTTTCACTCTTTTACCAGTTTAACCCTGTCTTGTAAACAAATGGAGAAGGTCTATAACTCTAAGGCAATATGTCAGAGCTGTCTAACACTATTTATGTCTGTATGTGTGTTAAATTGTACATTGGAGCAACAATCCCTGTATTCATAGACTGTGCAGCATCTTGTAGAACAACTGAGAGATTGTTTGCTTGTGTACATTGATTATATGGACATTACTAAGATCTGTCAGGTTATTTTTAGTTGATTTTTGTGAAAATAAAAATCCATAAGTGCATTGAGATTTAAGACATATAGACTAATAGCACCTGTTAATTTATTGTAGATATATACCTGTTATATAATACGTTAAATAATTCTATACAAACAGCTGTTTTAATGTTAGTTGTAAAGCTTTTTAAATTAGCTTTTAAATTATTGGTTCAGTGTAATTTGATGTTAAATATCTTAGAAAGTGTGTTCACTGTCTGTATATACAGACATATGCGTTTATGTGCAGCCAAGTTCATTCTGGTCTAGCTGTTTGGTAATCAGATGGACTTTGTTCCTCTGAAAGTGTTTAATTATTAACACACATGTAAGTGTGTACAAATCTCATTTGGATGCAAAACATCTTCAAGTTCTTCAAATTCATTTTCTTGCATGCTTATGGTCTTAGTAATAGCTTACACAACTCTACAGGAAGATAATCAAGTTATATGCTACTATTTTTAAAAGAAGAATGTAAGGAAAAGCTGTTCATTTGATTGAATGATATAAGTCAAATCATGTTTAATGGGTACTCAAACACTTGGTCCTCTGTTTGTGTTCATTTTAGATTATTACTGCTGACAACCCAGGCATTGAAATGGTGGCATAACACACACACATACACAAACAAACAAACACACACATGCACACGTATGCCTACAGGCAAACACACACACACACTCGCCTCTCAGCCCGTAATCTCTCAAAAGGCCAGTCTGTATCGAAGTTGGACTGACAATCATTTCACTGTTCCTTGTTAAACACAGCTGGACAGAGAAAACATAGAGGGCGGGGGGATTTACACATCCAGTTCACAGTAATTCAAACTTAACTGATTCAGTGATTCTGAGGTTACTGTTACTTAATTTATCTTTCTATTACTCTTTACCTGCACAATAATAGCATTTAATGACAGCCTTTCCCATAACTTTCCTACAATCATTACAAATGGCAAAAACTCTCTTGTTTGATTTGTTCATTGTTACAATGGTCGAAGTATCTCCAAGAGGCACCAAACGTACTATATATTTTCTCAGTGAACATGTTCATCAGCAGAAAAGTTATGAGAGACTTAGAAAAATGCTATTTTAATGCCTTGGCTTTTGTAGGTTTGTTAGGCTTTGGATTTTTATATACACAATTTTATTTTTGTAACATTTCTTCTTACCAATGATTTCACAGTCTAGTCTGAAAATTATCCACCCAATGAACTGTACACCTGTTAACTTCCTGTTACCTCCTTTTAATGTAAAATTGGCTTCCACACAGTGATCAACTTGCCTGTGCTTTTTACAGTTCAGTAGTTAATGATATAACGTCATTAAAATATATGCAGCGGCATGCCCTATACATTGGAGTTCATGCAGGTGGATAACTAAGGCTACAAATAAGATTACCATTCATTTTTGTGCTTCAGTGTGCAACTAAAATATATTCTTAACACTTTTTGCAAACAGATAACTACAATATATTCTTATCTGTTTGCAGAAAGTGTTAAGCGTTAAGTATAAATGTTACTGTTGTTCCACTGAAAAGTAATTTAGACAAATATATAAAGGTGTTACATTGGTATCTGAAAAATGTAGTTTCTCATGCTCCAATCTTTGAAAGGTTCAACACAATTGAAGTGGCTGTAATCAATATTTTGTGCTATAACAATGTATCAAATTACAACATGAAAATGATTTGACAATGTGAAAGGGGTCACTTGCTAAAGGGGTGATTGCTGAAAATTTCCAGTCAAATCTGCAGCTCCCCTCGACTTTACAGGGCTTGAGAGTATCAGCTCATTGTTTATCTGTTCGGCATTTAGTAGCTAAAGAGCCAAATATTTCCATCAGGAGTTGGTGGAGACCAAAAACAGAGCTTACACGAAGTGAATATTGGACTTCCATTCATTGTTTGTTAACAAGTTTGTCAAATGAATTTAAAGGTGTCATATGTATGTATATAGTTTATAGCCAAAACATATTATATATATAATAGTAGTATATAAAATAGTATAAAATTGTTGATTATACATAACTGGGTTTTGGTAGAGGACTTTGTTCTTGAACTTCTCTTGGACACTTTATTATAGCCCTGTTTCATTTTCTCTTCTCAGTCTTCCTTGTAGGGGTTCCCCTCTATCATTCCATCCTTGGACATCAAACTTGTATTCTGTCTTTCTTGCCCCTGCTCTCGTCAAGCTCTATCTATCTACCCTCCCCTCCACTCTCCCTCCATCCCTCTATTTTTCGTTATCAGGCCTGCCAGCTTAAATTTACCGCCTATTTGGGTGGGGTGCACATCTGGATGTTATTTAGGGGGAACTATACTGCTTTTCTCCCCTTGCACTGGCACGTATTAAGAGACATTAACCATCTGTTTCTATCCAGTCAAGAAAGCTAGTCAGTGTAAACATGCAAGTTTTCTCCAAAAACATGGTAACATGAGAATTTATAATGGTAAACAATATAATATGGGGTGTTCTTGATTTAATTGGTTGGAGACAAGTGGTTTGGTTTGTGGGTTTAGTAATTGAAGGTTGTAAGATGTTCATGATGTCAGCTCTGCGCTTCGATGGGATGAAGCATATATTTTTAATGAGATAAATCATTTGTGGTGAACGGAGAGAGTTAGGAGATAAACTGTGACTATAATACTAATAACTGACATTTCTGTTGGGTTTCTGATGAAGAGTAAAGCATTACTGGAAGATAAAAAAGAGGGAAGAGGAGATTTTTTCCCAATGCTAACACAAAAATTCCTTGCATTCCCAACTGAGTAGCTGCTTAATCTATCAGAGAAAGTGTGTGTGTATGTGTGTGTGTGTGTGTGTGTGTCAGAGAGAGAGAGAGAGACTGGGTTTGCCTGCCCACCCACTATATACCAGGTCCTTACCCTCTTCTTCACCCCCTCTGTCCTGCTCCCCCTCTCCTCTCTCACACTCACTCTGTTTCCAGCATCTGCAGTCTGGGACAACTAGTGATAGCTTTAAAGAAAATGCATCACTTTCTCTCATGTAACATTTGAGTTGAATGCTCTGGGTGCAATAGAAGGTTGGTTTATAAAAAAAGTCCTTTAATCTTTTCTAAATATATGCATAAGCGAGTGCTTGTTCTGCATTTTGGAGTTTTAAAGATTAAGTGAGGTCATGTGTTTGGGATTTGTGAGGCTTTGGCTATCAAAGGGCGAAAATGACCCTGGGGTGAAGTAAAGGGAGCATTAGGGAATTAATTACTAATATATATATATATATATATATATATATATATATATATATATATATATATATATATATATTATAAAAGTAATTAAAGTTTTATTTATTTATAAGAGTATTTTAAGTAAAGCTGAATCTAAATCAAATCTAAAACATGCCACACACAATGCGAAGAAGCAGGCTTTTAGATTTAGGTTATCTTTATCATAGATGTCAGTTGTAGTGAACATAGAAAATGGGAACTACACAATCTAGTTTAGTAACTCGGTAATTTTTTTTTAATTCTAATTGATTATTACTGTGATTCTTTTTTAATGGGGAAATGCAGCTGAGGTACAAAATAGTAACCGTCAACTGGAGTGATTCCAGTCTATATGTGTAAGCAATTAGAGGCACTGAATCATCAGTATGTGATCTGTAATGTTGACTACTAACACATATTTAGGTCACTCCTGTTACATTAATCTTTAAATTCTCAGAAAGCAGAGCTCTTCTTTTTTTACGTGTTCTTGATTATGTGTTTAGCAAAAGGTTGTGAATTTTCATTGATACAGTGTAATCAGTAGTAACTATGCAAAATAAGCTATTAATGATAATATGAGTTAAAAATATCTTATTAGATAGATAGATAGATTCTTACAACATTGTGTTGAAACTAGAGCTATTGTGGCAGTGTGTGGAGTTGCTGAAAGATTGCTAATTCCCAGATGCTCTCCATCTCTCCTCTGTGTTCCCGACCCTCCCTTCACCACAGGTCATGATATTATCAGTTCTCTGGAGCCAGCCAACATCGACACAAGTATCCTGGAAGAGTACATCAGCAAGGAGGACGATAGCACTGACATGTCAGTAGGGACTCCAGCAATGCCCAGCAATGTCAAAACAACATACACCAACCGAATCGGATCATGTCGTTACAAAGGAATTTGTTTTTTCTGATAAGGCTAATCCCTTTTCTTCTTCTTCTTCTTCTTCTTCTTCTTCTTCTTCTTCTTCGTCTTCTTCTTCTTCTTGTTTTTCTTCTTCTTCTTCTTCTTTCTCCCAGCTGTTTCTCAGAGGTCCACAGCACCCCAGGACCAAATTACTCATCTCCCCAGGCAGGAGTGTCCTCCTCTGGGGGGTTGGTGTGTGGTGTGAGCCCCCCTATTCCACTGCGCCAAGGAGCCCCTCCGCCTGGGCCTCCTAATTGTCAGAACGCCTACCCCCCAGGTCCATCCCTGGGCCTCCGACACAACTACCTCTGCCTGGGACAGCAGCAGCAACACCAGCAGCAGCAACAGCAGCAGGCTCACATCAAGCCTGAGCACAGGGGCCACTACGCTCCAGGGTAAGCACAATACCAAGGAGGCGGATGGATAGAGGTACAAGAAGGAGAAAGTATAGCACGAGCTGATACTTAGGAATGTTCAAGAAATGTTGAAGATGCTCAAACACTCAAAATTTAAATACATGAAATCGGGCAGAAGTAAGCTTGCAACAAAACCAACAAACAACAGGCCCATTATGCAATCAATACTTGATTTAGCTACATTTGTACAAATAAAAAACTAGCTGGTCAAGAGGGGGAGGGAGACTGATAACAGAGAGAGAGAGAGATAGAGTCAAATTACATCCTGCAAAGAAGTCCTGACGCACACAATCTTGTGTAAAGAACGTCTATACACTGTTCCCAAAGGAGAGTTTCTCCCTCGCATATAATGGCAGTTTAGAAAAAAGAATATACGAGGGAGGGCTTCCCAACTTCAATCATGGTATTTTAATTTTTATGATTTAAAAGTTGAATATTAGTCTTTTTTGTGAATATAACATCTACTGCCTTCTGGTTTCTTTTTCAGGACGCTACCTGAGTCCCCCCCAGACTCCAGCTCAGAGCCGTACTCTCCACAGCAGGTGAATGGTAAGTAACACATATTTTTCCTCTCCCTGCAAAAATGTGAATAAAGATTTTGACAAAGAGCACACACAAAGTAGAACATATAACAAACATAGTACTTTAATCTGTAGACTGCACTCAGACACAGAGTCAGAGAAAGCCACTGTATTCAAGTATTCAAGGTGTATGTGGGTCACAGCCAAATCAATATCTGTTACTCATCACATTGTTGTATTTAAACAGAGCATAAAGACAAAAAGAAGTTCATGTGCAAACCAATCAATATATTGAATGCCGCGTGTATCTGTCATTTATTAATCAGGAGTTTACATAATTTGTCTGGAAAATGGATTTTATCAACTGAAATTAAAAAATTTTTAACTCAGCTTTACAAGCTTTCATTTCAAGGGTTTCCACAAAGAATGAGCCAGCATATGTTTGACCTGTTTGAACATACAAGTTGAACAACAACAACGGTACTCAAAGTCATCATGTACTTCTTGCCGCTCACACACCTCCATTGGTCTTGCCTGTTGGTGAGAAGGTGTGGAAGAGATGTTATCTGATGGGCATCCCTCCAGTTCTCCAGTTAGAAACAATGGAAATACCTTTAGCTAAGGTTAGAGCATAGACAGTATATAAACTGGACCAACAGATCCCGTTGCTCTGGACGGAGACCAGTGAAGTCTATTAGAAGCACTTTTCCGGTGATGGCTGAGCGTTACTGCACAGCCTCCAACTGAGCTTGAAGATGTAGATGTGACGTGAGCAACCTGTCTAAAAGTTGTAAGTCTTCTGATAGCTGTGCCAAGAGCAATCTCAATAATTCCCAATCTTACCGAGACGGAGCGCGTATAGATAACATAGGCACAGGCTAATTATTGCTAACTAAAATGCTAGTTAACATTAGTAATTAAACTTAAACAGCGAATGTAAGGCAAGGCAAGGCAATTTTATTTACAGTACAGGCCAAAAGTTTGGACATACCTTCTCACTCAATGCGTTTCCTTTTTATTTTCATGACTATTTACATTGTAGATTGTCACTGAAGGCATCAAAACTATGAATGAACACATATGGAATTATGTACTTAACAAAAAAGTGTGAAATAACTGAAACATGTCTTATATTTTAGATTCTTCAAAGTAGACACCCTTTGCTTTTTTATTAATAAGGGAAACAATTCCACTAATTAACCCTGACAAGGCACAGAATAAAATGTACAGTTCTGTATTAAAATTAATACAAGATAAAATACAAGAATAAAATTCACTGTTCAGTATAAAAAAATTAACGAAAAGCATCATCAAAAAGAAAGGTCTTCAGCCTTGATTTAAAAGAGCTGAGAGTTGGGGCAGACCTGCAGTTTTCTGGTAGTTTGTTCCAGATATGTGGAGCATAAAAACTGAACGCTGCTTCTCCCTGTTTAGTTCTGACTCTGGGGACCACGAGCAGACCTGTCCCAGACGACCTGAGAAGTCTGGGTGATTCATAGTGCACTAACAGATCTGAAATATATTTTAGTCCTAAGCCATTTAGGGATTTATATACCAGCAGAAGTATTTTGAAATCAATTCTTTGAGGCACAGGAAGCCAATGTAAAGTCTTTAGAACTGGAGTGATGTGATCCACTTTTTTGTCCTAGTGAGAACTCTTGCTGCAGCGTTCTAAATCTAGTCTAATTAGTTTTTTAGGAAGACCTGTAAGGACGGCGTTACAGTAGTCAAGTTTACTAAAGATAAAACCATGGACCAGTTTTTCCAAATTCTGCTGAGACATAAGTCCTCTAATCCTTGATATATTCTTAAAATGGTAATAGGCTGACTTTGTTATTGTCTTAATTTGGCTGTTAAAATTCAGGTCTGAGTCCATGACTACACCAAGATGTTTTGCTTTGTCTGTTGTTTTTAACAGTGCCATTTGAAGCTGAGTGCTGACTTTCAGTTTCTCTTCTTTTGATCCAAAAACAACCACCTCAGTTTTTTCTTCATTTAATTTTAGAAAATGTTGGCACATCCAGTTGTTGATTTGTTCAGTGCAATTAGTCAGTTTTCGTATTGGACTATAGTCTCCTGGCGTTAAAGTTATATAAAGTTGTGTGTCGTCCGCATATGGTGACTTATCTTGTTTTCCATAATCTGAGCCAATGGAAGCATGTAGATGTTGAACAGGAGAGGTCCCAGAATTGAGCCTTGGGGAACTCCACATGTCATAATTTTACGCTCAGATACATAATCGCCTATAGACACAAAGTAGTCTCTATTCTTTAGATAGGATTCAAACCAGTTTAGAACTGATCCAGAAAGGCCAATCAAGTTTTTCAATCGATCTAGTAATATGTCATGGTCGACCGTGTCAAATGCCGCACTAAGATCAAGTAACACCAAGACTAAGGTTTTGCCACTATCTGTGTTAGAGTGGATGTCATTAAAGACTTTAACAATTGTCGTATACATTGTCGTGTTTCTTTAGAAATAAACAATGGACAAATAGAGTCTTTAAACGCTTCAGATGTAAAGTTATTCGCTGTCAAAGTGGCGCCAAAATGAATGGCAGTCAATGGAATGCTAATGGGAGGTAATGGCTTAGTAGCATCAAAATGGCGCCACAGGAGCTACGCGTTCCGGGGAGAGGTTTACCCCCTTGGGTTAGAGGGAAGTAGAATAAAATGCAGTCTGAAATGCAGAATGGACAGATCAGTCTTGAGAAGATAAAGCTGCATTCTGTGTGTGATCAAATGTAACAGTATGTATAATCATGTAGACATTATTGTTGTTATTATTCACCGTTGTGTCTTTTAGATCCTCACATGATCAGGACCATGACACCAGAGAACATGTGTCACATGACTCCAACGCCACCCCTCCCACCACACGGGCACTATCCCAGCATGCATCGGGACATGTACATGAAGCCTGAGTCCATGATATCACAGTATCCCATTGGTCCAGCCACAAGCGGAAGTGGAGACATGCAGCAGACTCAGATGCTCCATCAGCTACTGCAGCATCCACAGGGGCAGGAGTGAGTCATGAAGATATACAGGAGGGAGGGAGGGTTGTGGTGTCCAGTTTGTATGGAGCAAAAGGAATGATGGGCTTGAGTAGAAATGTGTGCCACTTTTGACTGTGTTTCCATCTTCTCACACAGCGGCATCCCTGTTCACCAGGCCAAGAAGAGGAAGCACTCTGACTCTCCCAACAGCACCCTCAATTCCCAAATCCTCACAGGTATCATCAAACAAGAACCAGGTAGGCAGGCATCTTTCTTTTCTTCCTCACCCCCTCTACCTCACGCTCACCTGCTCTTACCTACCCTTACCTACCCTTTAACTCTTGCACAGATAAAGACTTTTACAGAAAAGTTGCGGACATTCATTGCATTTTTCTGTCTTGCTTTAATTGCTGATCTGTTTGTCACAGGTTTAATGCAGGATTCAGACAACTCCTACCTGGACCCAAACTATCAGTGCATTAAGTGGCAGCCTCACCAGCAGAACAAGTGGACACCACTGTATGACGCAAACTGCAAAGAGCTGTGGGTGGAATTTATTTTTGGCATGTCGGTACATCTTGAAGTCTTTATTTTGGGAAGAAAAGGCTGAAAGCACTCTGCAGAGCCCAAAATTAAAGTTATAATTGGTTAAATGAATAATTCAAAGTATACAGCGGGAGTGGCAATGGAATAGCAGGATTACAAATTCCTCAGAGGTGAGCTCTGCGGAGGAGTTAACGAGTACAGGGTTTCGGCTTAGGAAGACAACGTGAGGAGGGGGTAAAGGGAGAAGTTAGTGTGCACCTACTTGTGCTTTTGCAATGCCAAAATAGAAAAAAAGCTATAGATAGGGAGGAAGGTTAAAATGAACTCACAAGACCTTTCAGATATGTAATCAAAACCATCTGGTTGCCCATCACAACTTTTAGCTTATAGCCCAGTTTTCATTGGTTTTAAATTAGATTTATTATGTCTTTCGGATGATCTCAGTCCTCAGTGTTGTAAAGTAATGGCAAAAAAATGGCAAAACTACTAAGGTCCAGGGGCCTATGCAGGGGTCTCTACCAATGAGGAGACGTTTATTTACATAAACAAAATGGCTTGGATTTTATGTCAGCATCACAAGAATATAATATGGGTGTCAGTCACCATCTCCATATTAGCTCACCACATACATTATAAAATGTTGTCCATTTCTTTACCAAATTACATATGTTACATTTGCTCTGTTTACATCTCTCTAAGGGCTTGGACCTAAAAACATGTGGAAGACCCCTGTAATACAGTCAAGAGTCTCCCCCTGGTGATAAAAATGGCAAAACTCTGCAGTATGCAGCAGTTTTTCCACTTTTCTTACAACATATATATAAGCCTTCTATTCACATTATTCAAATGTCACAATCTCTTTCCCTGTCTTCAGTCCAATGCCAACCTACCGTGTTGATGCTGACAAGGGCTTCAACTTCTCCTTGGCTGATGATGCTTTTGTTTGCCAGAAGAAGAATCATTTCCAGGTCACAGTATACATAGGCATGCTGGGAGATCCCAAGTACATCAAAACAAGTGACGGCCTGCAGCCCATTGACTGCTTCTATCTCAAACTCAACGGAGTAAAGGTTCGCAGACGCAAGATAGTGAACATGGCATCAACTTAGATAATTAACTCCACAGCATTAAGTGTACATTATATTTCTCTCTTCATTGCCAGGTGGAGGCCGTGAATCAATCTATCAGTGTGGAGCAGTCACAGTCTGACCGTAGCAAGAGACCCTTCAAGCCAGTGATGTAAGTCTGAACACTTTAATGGAAAGGTTCACAGAAAAGTATATAGCTGTGAAAGGAGGATTTCTTTGAATAACATGTTGTGTTTTGTTTCTCCCAGGGTCACCCTGCCCTCAGAGCAGGTCACAAAGGTCACAGTGGGGAGGCTCCACTTCAGCGAGACCACTGCAAATAACATGAGGAAGAAGGGCAAACCGAACCCTGACCAGAGGTGAACGACATGTCATCACATGTAAACATATGATTCACTATGATCCTGTCATAGCTCCAGTAGTCATATCTACTCCTGATGTTTTTGTCATCGCAGGTATTTTATGCTGGTGGTGGCGTTGCATGCTCAGTCCCACAGTCAGAGCTACACTGTGGCTGCCCAAGCATCCGAGAGGATCATCGTCAGGGTAACGTCTGGCCATGTCTGTCTGCCTCCTACAACAATCATATCCCTTGTGAATGTGACACCTTTGGTCTACTTTACATAACTTTCTGCACTTCAAAACCACTGTGTAGATCTCAACATCTTCTACATTGTCTGTCTTTCCATTCCTTTTATCTATGTGGCTGTGATCCCCAGCACACTTATTGTGCAATCCAATATACGTAGTAAGCTGGGCTGTGAAAACCATGTATCTTCAAAACGTCAGCCTTTACATAGTTTTCACTGGACAGCGATGTCATTGTACTTACTGTCTAAAACATGTAATTACAGTGTATAGTTAACTGCATGAGCTTAAGAAGAATTAGAGCTATTTGATCGCTACACAATCATTTACTTTTAGCTAATGGGCTTACATGAGAACACAATTTGGTGAATAATTTTATAAACTCATAACATTTAAACACTGACTAAGCTATAAAGTCTAATGTAAAGTCAACCCTTTACATCTTAGGCTTGTTTTAAAGGAATAGTTCCACGTTTTGGGTAATACACCTTTCTTGTCTTATATCTGTAAGATAATATGTGGCTGGAAGGAGCTGCTGATTAGCTTAGCTTAGCATTAAGACTGGAAACGGGGAAACAGCTAGCCTGTCTTAGTCCAACAAAACAAAATCAATGAAATATGCTTACCAGCACCTCTAAAGCTCACAACAAAAAAGAAGTGTAAAAACAATAAATTGTGGTTGTTTTACAGGGGTTATGTGTTAGAGCCTTTCTTAAAACTTTTTTGTGCCAAGGCCCAGTAATGTTTGGCCCTCATCCTCTGGGGCCCAGTTACAGAAATACATGGAGCATGAACACGACACTTTTGCCGCGGCATGCCCACAGCAGAGTGCGTCCATTATAAACTGTAAAAGACTGTAAACGTCACTTCACTGGAACTTTAAACAAAATGTGGCAATATTATTGCTCACCTAAACTTTGTATTACCTACATTTAAAATTACATTCTTGGCTACAATCAAAACATTTGGGAGTAAAGCCCTGGAAAAAATGAACCTGGCGACACCAATGGAGTTGCCTAAACAGAGGGAGACACCTGTTAGATTCAAGCCACGACACATGCGTGCCTCTCTGTCATTGCTGCGGCTCCGTCGGCTACAGTTATTTTATTTTTTTGGGGGGGTCCCGCAGCCCAGCAGGCATTCCTCCGCGGCCCGGCCCCATAGTTTGAGAAAGGCTGTGTTAGACCATTTCTTAACTGGGAGCTGTGCAGAGCACTGCCTGGAGTCTCTACTGGTTGTCTGGAAGACTGGTATCGATTTTCTCATTTAACTCTCAGCAAGAAAGCGAATAAGCATATTTTTCAAAATGTCGAACTTTTCCTTTAAAAACATTGTAATTATTTGGATTACTTTTTTTGGCATATCTTTTAGAAACATCTAAACTACTGTTTGCCTGTGCACCTTCTCCTTTGTCTCTACAGGCATCCAACCCAGGCCAGTTTGAAAGTGACAGCGAGGTGCTGTGGCAGCGTGGCCAACTGCCAGACTCAGTCTACCACCACGGGAGAGTTGGCATCAACACCGACCGGCCGGATGAGGCCCTTGTTGTCCATGGCAACCTGAAGGTCATGGGCTCCCTAGTACACCCGTCTGACATCAGGGCCAAAGAAAATGTGCAGGAGGTCAGGATGACACTCAGTGTGTATGTATATGGGCGTGCGTGTGTGTGTGTGTGTGTTTTAGTGTGTCATTTTGTGCCTTGTGTGCTTGTCATCATGAATCATGTCATCCAAATGCCCATGCTCAGCACAGCTGACTGTGCAGTTGACCTCTGAGTTTTGTCTTTACATTGTTCTTGGTTCAAGCATTTTCATCTGCAACAGGAACATTGTGTTTTCATACCATCTGCATGGACATCATTGTCATTCTGTCTGTGTGTAGGTCAACACCACAGACAATTTGAAACGGATTTCTCAGATGAGGCTGGTCCATTATCAATACAAGCCTGAGTTTGCTGCCACCGTGGGCATAGAGAACACTGCAGAGACTGGTAACAACTTCATGAATAACAAATTTCAATTATTGCATCCATCATCTCATTCGTTGTATGCTGTACATCATGTTATCATCTTAATGTCTTAATATTTGATCCGTATTTTTCTCCATGTGCATTGTTATGCAACTGTGTTCTGTATCTGTGCATGCAGTCATGCTTTCACTGCTCTTTTTCACTTTAGCACTTGTTATATTCTCCTGCAGGAGTGATCGCTCAAGAGGTTCAGCAAATCTTGCCTGAAGCAGTGAAGGAGGGGGGTGATGTGGTGTGTGCCAATGGAGAAACTATCCCCAACCTGTTAGTGGTCAACAAGGTAATGAAAACACATAAACATACAGTGCACACAGACATCACTTCCATACACACTACCAGCTTTCCCTCTTATTTCAAAGGACCTTATCTTCATGGAGAACGTGGGAGCAGTGAAGGAGCTGTGTAAGCTCACAGACAACCTGGAGACTCGCATAGATGAACTGGAGCGCTGGAGCCGAAAACTGGCCAAGCTACGTCGTCTTGACAGCATGAAGAGCACCGTGAGTGGAAGTACTGTCAGGTGAGAGCAATGAGCAGAAGTCGCCTCAGATTTGGCTTTAGGGCGGGTGTTAAATAATCTTGTATGATTAGAAAAGAATTGATAAATTATTTTTGTTTTTCTTACCCATGTAGCCAATCAGGGAGTTATTTCAGCAGAACAGGAAGTGGCCCACTCAGGAAGAAGACAGTCAAACCTGGGAGCAAGGTCTGTGGTGATAATTATGTATTTAAACGGTGTTATAAGTGAACAGCAGGATTCTGCGCTAAACCATTCAGCCTCATTTTCGTATGTTAAACAGCTATTTTGTATATATTGTTTATTTCATATTAATTTGTAATATGTTTGTTTATGTATGCACCAACCATCAAGGCAAATGTCTTGTGTTACTCACCTTACTTGGCAAAAAATCCTTTTCTGATTCTGATTCTGATTACAACTTTAATGTAATCTGTGTGTTGTTATTGCAGAATTCGACTCCAGATCAAGGCTGCATCAGCCAGAGGTTCATGCAGGGAACCATCCTGGCACTGGTCATTGTCATGGCCTTCAGGTTAGACTGAGCAAAATGTGTTTGGGGAGGGAGTGGTGGGTAAACAAAAAAATCAGCTTCATCTGCATACAGTAGTGACATGATCTTTATTTGTTCCCCGACAGTGTCATTTCCATGTCCGTCCTTTATGTGTTGACTCTTCACCATAGAGGAGACGTCACAGAGAAAGATGGGTATGTGCTTTTGAGGGAAAGAGACGCTTAAGCTTGATGGTAAAATAAATCAATCTCTCCTCCATTAATGTCTTTCTATATAATCTGTTCCTGCTTTCTGTAGCTATGTTCCTTCCTGTGTTCTCTACATCTCTTGGATGCCCATCTTCACTGCCACTGTAACTTTCTGTCCACCTGTCTGCCCATGGTACCTACCTTTCTTGCTACTTCATTGTTTCATTTTCTGATCTACTCTTTCAGTCTTATCTTTGATTGCTTAGTTGGGTGTTTCCTTATTCCTGTCTGAAAGGAGATTATGAGTCACATATCTATACACCGTGAAAGTAATTGAGTTTGAAATGTATCATTATTTTACTGAAAGCATGCTCTTGACTTCCTGTACTGCCATCTGATTGGTGCAGGTCCAGAGCTGCTTTGGGATCCTCACGTAGGAGTCCATATGCTCCACTGATCACCACCCCTGCACCATGTGAGTGGCTAAGTTCGGTAGTTTAAAAAAACATGGAAATCAACAGGCTAACTCAGATCTGTCCCTTTTCTCTCATTCTCTTACAAATACTGCAGCTTGCTGTTCAACTACAGCCATAAATAACCAATCAGCTATAGATTTGATATTGAATAACAACCAATCCACACCAGGTAAGTAAGCAAGAAATATGACATGTTTTCCCGTAGTGTACATTTGTCTTCGATGCAGGTTAAAAATCTTCCTTCTCTAGATTTAGGCAGCCTGGTTCCCACACCAGGAACTATGATCAAGAAGGCCAAGTCCAGACCAATGGACAAGGATGGCCGCAATAGAAACCGTCTGAGTCACACCTCAGCACCTTTGTACTTTGCCAAGTCTAAAAGGCCGGCACCTACAGACCTGGGCGGAGTGGGAGCTACCAACCGTCTGCCCCCAGGTCAGCTGACACTGCCACGCAGACAACGCAGCCTACACACAAAGGGTAAATCCACAAACACAGCCCAGACATGGCACTTTCTTCACACATATAACATGCAGTATACAAACACAGTAAAGCCATGTGTTTGACAACAGCAAACAAAGCCTATCTACATACTATACAATGGAATTCTACAGTATGGGTACAGTGCTCATAGTGCAGCTTTTCTTACTTTTGCAGGAGGAAGGTCAGCTCACTCTCTGACTAGTCTACATATCGTGGAGACAAACCAAGAGATCACAGCACAAACTTGCGCAACACCAGAAAGCTGCAGGTATATACTTAAAAGTTGCACTAGTATTGAGTTGACATTGAGGGATGAACACCATTTTTTCAAAAGATATTCCCTAATTAGGTGTTTTTATGATGGTAGTGGAGAGTGCTATATTACTTCTCGGTCCAAAGTTTCCCAAAGGGGTTTAGTCGGGTTAAGGTCTGGTGATTGTGAAGGTCATAGCATGTATTTCACATCATTTTCAAAGTCATCAAACTACTACGTGAAATGTCATGCGCTGGATGGAAGCATCTGAATGTTTCTCCACTCATTTATATGAATTTTTCTTTCATTTGTAACTTCTCTGTGTGTTTTCCTTTTATACAATTACAGTTTAAATTCAGGTCTTGATGCTTAATGCTGATGCTATTTATCTCTATGTTGACTCTAGCTATACAGTATCACTTCATGGAAACAGAAATTCCTCCATCTCACAAATCACTTTGCACATGACGTGAGTATACAAACGTCACACTATCTACATAACTGCATGCATGCAGTGGTAATGCTTACTTTTACAGGTCCATCATTTCCAAAGGTTTCTTGTCAAGAGCCATGGAATTTGGCAGTAATTATTTGTAAAATAGAGACTAGAGAAGAAGTTTTCATCGATACACTTCCAATGAATTAATTCCAATAATTCCTAAACTAACTTTACCAAGACTATTGTAGTCAGTGCACAGCAGGTCAGCTGATATAAAACAAAGTTAAACCTGTGCAACTAAAACACAACATTTCAACTGTAGGCCAAAGAGACAGCAAGCATATTTAATTCATTGCAGGTCCACGAACAGCGTGTGGGTACGACAATGTGGAGCCACCAAGGGACGTTTATGCCCCAACCACACAGAGACTGAGCTCTATGGGGGACAGAGTACATCAACAAAGGTACATAATGAGAATCATGATCCATCATAAAATCAAAACATATTTCCTTCTTTGTCATTTTGTACCACTACAAATATATTAAACTAGCATTATTATTATTATTATTATTATTATTATTATTAATCAAATGACTTACTTACTGACTCATTATATTCTTCATACTTTTTTCTAAGGGGACTCATCACCTTTGGTCAGTGCCTGTGCTGTCCTTCCAGGACATCACCTATCACTTCCGTGTCTCCCTGTCTGTAAGTAAACTAAAATATGAGAGGCTTCAGACGCTGCGTGGTTCCTGTATGTTGTTGATCCAATTATTATAGTACTTAGTTTAAATTAAGACAATGATTTATTCATACATGTTTTATCTCCATGTGCTTTCCATTGACAGAGCGAGGCGAGCTGTGCCACTGAAGGAGAAACCTCATCATACTCTGACTACCATTTTATCATTCAAAGCAGCTGTGTGTGAGAAGGAAGACAATGTGTCCCAGTGCCTTTACAATACACCACATTTGTGGTTCCATTTGTACACTGTTGTGATAGGATAGGATTTTGTCTCATTATTGTACGTTATTTTTTTAAGATATTCATACAGAACAAATTATATACCACTGTCCCTGTCACTGTTATCGCCTCCACATGTATATGCATTAAGACATCTCTTTTTGCTGTGATGACTGGAGTTGAAACACTGTTTTTTTCTGTCACTGAAAATGTTTTAGATCACTGTAATTGACGATTGTGTTGTGTCACTGTTAACTGAGTCCATGAGTTTATAGGTCATTTTATTAATGATCACCAAGTCCATACTTAATACAAGCCAGAGTTACTTTTTAGCAGAATTCAAGTTTCTAAATGAAGTCCAGGCTAAGATACAGTAGATGCTGCACACGTTTTTTTTTTTTTAATACAATGAATCTCTAAGTACGATGAAATCAGTGTCGACTAAAAACAAAAACACTTTTCAATAGTTTTATACACTGGAAAGAAGATCATTGGCCTCTGCTGAAGGCCTCAGTGAATTGTTGCAATTCGCATTGAAGATATACTGTACCTCAGTAGCGCACACTGGCAAAATCCTGGGCCCCCCCAGGAGGCAGTCGACTTTCTCATCATGCAGCATCTTCTCATACTTTGCAGTATTGCTATCTCAATTGTGACATTAAGTGAAACATCAAATTGTTACATTAAATGTTTATGCATATGCATACTATTACACAGAAATCTTCATTATCGTTCCAAAAATGAAGGCATACAAGTCATACTAATTTCAGCAGATTCACTGGAAGACATGCGATAAGACTGGTAAACAAAATAAACAATTCACTGGAACTGAACATGTAGAAACACTGACAGCTCTTAGCATCTGATAGTGAATGCAACAAGTCCAACACTGACTATAGAAACACTGGAATAGCTTACACTGTATTTGCTAACCAGACAGAATGCTGGTAAGGCAATAAATGGCATAAAATCATTTCAGTTGCATGCCCAATCATTTCTCTAAAATTATACATTTCCGCTCAGAGGCAACTCAAATGCTTCAGCTATGAAAATTCATTTTTAATGGCTCGATCATAAAGCTGAGGAGGAGTTGCATTTAGTTACGCACACTGCAGAGATAAAATTAAACACTGGACGGTTTCATGTATTTCTCTGGATGTTTTGAATACTTTTCCTGTGCCTTTACAATTAAGAATATGTAGTAATAACCCTTTGAGTATAACTGGATTGTATGTATGTTTTCTTCTATTATCTTTTCTTGTTTTAAAGCCATTCTCCACTTACTCTCACCACCATGCTCTTGTTGCATTTGTCAAAATTTGTTTTTAAATTCATATTCCATATGTGTCTGTATTCAGAAAGAAAAAAATACAATAGTGTATCTCAAATGTAAAATCAATATTAAATAGGAAAAAGAGCCATCAGACAAACGTTTATTGAATTTATCATATTATTAGGACACTGTAAAATGCTTTCGGTATAATTATTATGACTTTGGTGGGTATAGTGTACTATTTTAGCTTATTTATAATGCACCAGCTAGCATAATGAAACCACTGTAGCACTTTTTGCACTGTATATATGAACTGCTTGCTCTATCCAATGCACCAGACTGTTTTCATTTACTCTGGTAGAACTGCATTACATGTAACTGTATAGCTTCATTTTGTTACTACCAATGCTCCTTTTTATCTGATGTGTTTTATCATATTGTTTTTATAGTTGATATGTTTTGGGGTTGTTGTATTATCAATAATATATTAACCTTTAGCTAATGGAGCCGAGAAATTATTGACAAACATGTAAACACACACACACACACACACACACACACACACACACACAGCAATACATTTCTAATTGTAGCACTATTTGTTAGGAGAAAATTCCAAAACATTAAAACTCGTTGAGTACTTTAATATCACTACTTTGTCGTTTTAGCCCATTTTATCATTACATTTTTCAAAGCCTTTTGTCAAAAAAAAAAATGCTGTAATACTATGTAAATGCATGTAGTAAATAAATTTGTGATTGAATTTTCTGTAGTGTTTGATTGTCAAACTGCTTCCTTAACTGAAAACTAATTGCTCACTTTGTCCGCTAGATGGCAGCCGGATATTTATTAAGATAGCTATATATATATATATATATATATATAGCAGTTGTTGGGGATAAGGATAATGTGTAAGTAAGTTTCTGCCCTGAAATTAGCCTTTCAGGTAGCGGAGGGTCAGTGTAACGCTTATCAGTTCAATTTTCTAAGCACAAACGGACATTTGGAAAAACAGAAAAATGGGTTCAAATATCCAATTTTTTATTTTTTTCCACCTGACAAATAAAAAATTGGATCTTTAACCTGTTTTTCCAATTTTCTGTTTTTTATTCTAAGGATCAGAAATTGAGAAAATTACAAAATTGCGTCTGAGCTCCAATTATTCAATACTGCAATGGTATTCTCTTCTTCTACTTTGCGGAATATGCAGGTCATTAACTGCATATGGACCAAAATGAAAAACTGATAGACTTTGGGGTCAGAGGTGCTTGCAACTGATGGTTTCGAGTGGGGGTAGGCGGAATCATAGACTGTTATGGAGAGAATACCACTGCAGTATTGAATAATTGGAGCCCAGACGCAATTTTGTAATTTTCTAAATTTCTGAACCTCTGAATAAAAACAGAAAATTGGAAAAACAGGTTAAAGATCCAATTTTTTAATTTGTCAAGGCAGAAAAAATTATGATATTGGATATTGGAACCCATTTTTCTGTTTTTCCAAATGTCCGTTTGTGCCATAGACTGTTACAGTCTATGTTTTGTGCTTAGAAAATTGAACTGATGCGTTACACTGACCGCGGAGTGGCTACTTTTTATACATCCATGAGTGCATACCACCGATGTTATGCCAGTACCCTTTCGAGAATTAAGAAGTTTCTTATTTCCTATCATAGTTAGCACATTGTTTTAAACTTCTAAAATCGTATCTCATAATGCACAGTCTCTGCCATACCAACAGACAGAGTCCGTCAACATCAAGGGGGTAAGCCATTGACAAAAAGAGGGTAAGCTTCAGAACTCGAACCTCCTATGGCGCCATTTTGACGCTACAAAGGTGTCGCTACAAAGAGGTGACGCTACAAAGAGATCACCTCCCGTTAGCATTCCACTGACTAGCATACATTTTGGCGCCACTTTGACAGCGAATAACTTTACATCTGAAGCGTTGAAAGACTCTATTTGTCCATTGTTTATTTCTAAAGAAACACGACAATGTATAAAAGGCCCAATTACCTTGTACCTCACGTTATGGCTCCGTAGCAGACGTTTTTATAAAAATAGGCTAACGATTGTGTCATAACCAAGTGACTTACTGTCGCACAGTAGAGGAATTACCGTATAGTACAGGAGAAGCTCGCAGGCAGTTTGGACTTACGTTAGCTGTTTAGTTTTAATTACTAATGTTAACTAGCATTTTAGTGATCAATAATTAGCTTGTGTCTATGTTATCTCCTTACATATACCTACGCTGTCCGTCTCTGTAAGATTGGGAATTATTGAGATTTCTCTTGGCACATCTACCAGAAGACTTACAACTTTCAGACACGTTGCTCACGTCACATTTACGTTGTCTCTGTCAGTTGCAAGCATAGACAGTATATAAGGTTGCAAGTAAAGCAAGTGATCACCGGAAAAGTGCTTCTAATAGCCTTCACTGGTCTCCGTCCAGAGAAACGGGCTCTGTTGGTCCATTTTATATATGTCAATGGTTAACATTCATGTCTGAGCCTATGCGCCATATGAGCCAGGGAGACAAAACGTCAACTGTACGTCACGAAAGAAACCAGGAAGTGATAGTCAGTAGTACGTGGCCTTCTCATCTTGGATCGTAGAAACTAAACAGCAGCTCCGGTTCAGTGCAAAAATGGTAGAATTGCTCATCTTTATCTTGTTTATATAAGTGCTAACCGTGATATACAATGATTTGCAGTTTATTTCATCAGCAAAATAATGCGTTTTCGGTGTGAAATTATGCTTTGTGCAGCAATGTATATGCAGACTAGCAGAGCAACGTTAGCTTCTCATGTCAAATCCACTGATTTAGCCGCTCTATTTAAACAAAATGAATACTTCTGAATACATTGTGGTAGGAAGTTAAATTACAGTTCGGCGGTTATGGAGGTGATGTAGCTTGTCTAACCTGACTGTATCTAAACTCGTTGCTGTGGCTGCAGGAACTCGAGGCTATGACCAGATACACCAGCCCGGTGAACCCGGCTGTGTTCCCCCACCTTACTGTCGTCCTGCTGGCCATCGGCATGTTCTTCACTGCCTGGTTCTTCGTGTATCCTTTCCCTGCTTGTTCCACATAACACTATGTATGTGGGTAACATGACAGAAGGGGTCATTAGGTTACTGCAGAATAGCAACCTGCAGTGAAACCGTACAATATCACGTTAAGGATCATATTAGTGCTTTTAAATGCTGTAGCCCATCTCACTTCAAGCTAAGTTAGTAGCACAGGTTTGCCATTTCTCATGGAGCACAATAAGTAAAACCATACCACAGGTTTTTAGATATTTGTTCTTTCAACCCTCCAGGCACCCACTGTTTTCCTCTCATTTGAGTATAATGTGGGATTATTTTTTTAAAGATTTTTTTTGGGGGGGCTTTTCCCTTTTATTGACAGTGGATAGACCAGAAAGGGGAGAGAGATGGGGGCTAACACGCAGCAAAGGGCAGCGGGTCGGACCCGAACTCGCGCCACCGCCGGACTCTGCCAACATGGGGTGAACGCTCTTACTGAGTGAGCTAGAGGCCGCCCTAGGAATTTAAAGGTCCCATGGCATGAACATTTCACTTTATTTGTTTTTTTTAACATTAATATGTATATGCGTTCCCCTAGCCTGCCTATGGTCCCCCAGTGGCTAGAAATGGCGAAAGGTGTAAACCGAGCCCTGGGTATCCTGCTCTGCCTTTTGAGAAAATGAAAGCTCAGATGGACCGATCTGTAACCTTGCTCCTTATGAGGTCATAAGGAGCAAGGTTACATCCCCTTTCTCCGCCTTGCCCGCCCAGAGAATTTGGCCCGCCCATGAGAGAGAGTCATCATGGCTTTCAAACGAGCAAAGTGCCAGTTGGTCAAGGCCACACCCCCACCCTCCACCTTGCCCCTCCCTCTCTCCTCCTCAATAGCTAAAGACACAGAAATGGCACATTGTTCATTGTTCAGCTCATTGTTGGACTGGCTCTAGTGGCTGTAATTCTGCACCAAGGCTGAATTTCGGGAACGAGACTTCAGATACAGTATTAGGGGACCACTAAGGTCTATATAAAAGAGCACCATGTCATGGGACCTTTAAATGATAAATCCGGTTAATTACAACTTACCATCCATAGCTCAGCCAGTGACTTTAACTGATAACAATAATTCAAACACTTACATAGTTAATTGCTGAGATAAATAAGTAAGATGAGACAAGAAACTCAAGCAGTCAGTTGCTCACACATAATTCACAAAAACAAACTCCCAGCCATACTTAGTTGGAAGAGAAAATGAAGGTGAATGATAAAGTTGTCCGTTTTAATATCCAAACATGGCACTTTACAGACTTACTTCCAGCTTCAGCTTTGACCTATGGACCTTGGGGTTTCCACGCAGTTTCCGCATACAATAGGAGAGAATTGCAGATATTTTGGGTGTTTTCACTCTCGGCTGTATCTTTAGTTCAAATGGTAGCTAGGGCTGGGCGATATGGAGAAAATCCAATATCATGATATTTTTGACCAAATACCTCGATATCGATACCGCAACGATATTGTAGGGTTGACTATTTGTGCTTTCACAAAATATTTACACAATGAGATTTTTGATATATAATCACCAGTAATGTGGATATAATGACTATGTGGGAAAATGACATCACTGAACTGTCACGATATCCAAAATCTATGACGATATCTAGTCTCATACCACGATATTGATATAATATCGATATATTGTCCAGCTCTAGTGGTAGCTAATTTGGCTAAACTCTTGAAGAAATATTAACCACGATAGGTTCATGCCGGAAATGTTGTCTTAATTAACACAACAAAGCATTTACAACCTTATTTTTCTTTCAAAATGATTTCTAAATATGAGATAGACTTAACTTTTACATCATAATACAGTACATGCTGATGGACAAGAATTAAACCATTTAAAGGCACAACCATTGAACAAAATGTAAACCAAAAGAAAATTGGAAATCCACAATTGGAAATAAGACAAAGATGAAATCTAAGTCTGTAATATTTTCAGATGCTGTAAAAAGTTTGTTTACATTATTTATGATAATAAAACTGGTGAAGTGGACCACGTTTAAATTATACTCAGTTTTTGACAATTGTTCATTCATTTTTTTATCTCATTCAATTTATGTAAGTGTCATTAAAGAATACAGAATGACAGCACACTAATACTATGATACACTAATGCTATTGTATTATTTATATTATAATAGGCTACACAGCAGGAGGCATTAGACATGTCCAAGAGCAAATTTTGCTGTTGATTGTATTTTCAATGGGCTAGCCCTTAACTTCTCGTCAGCTACGAGGTGACCTCAACAAAATACACCAGGGACGTCTACAAAGAGCTGCTGATCTCCCTCGTGGCTTCACTTTTCATGGGCTTCGGTGTGCTGTTCTTACTACTCTGGGTTGGCATCTATGTATGAAGGTACATTTAAAATATTATTAAGATCTAGTTTTACTTTTAATCACTGAAACTGTTTTTTTAGTGGTTAACTTTGTTCCCTCTCCTTGTTTTCCTGCAGTTTGGGGTGCCTGACTTAAAAGAATATCACACATTCCAGTGGAACGGAGGACATCACACACAACACGGGACTGGATTTAATTGGACTGCACTGATGACATTTTGGGATCATATGGACTCTGGTTTTCTTGTCACAAGTAAAGGGGATTTGTAAAACTTTTGGTGTCTTTCTTTGTTTAGCCTGATATCTGTAACAATTACAATAATCCACAGATCTAATAGATTTGAACAATTGTATAAATGGTTGATTAACTGTTTTTTATTTAGATGAGACCTGAAGTTCATTGGACCTGTTGGATTCTTGAGATTAGGTTATTTTGAAACACTGAAGACTATTTATGGTGTGTTTCACTAGTGGCGCCTAAAACCCCAATCCCTGATTAATCTTTGTGTTAAAAATAGATCAGTCTGTTTCACCTTGTCTACAGGATAATACTGACTACCCTTGTGATGAAGGATGACACCGGGATTAGAGAAGGATTGTTTAATAAAAACAGCAGGAACACGATTCAAAAAGATCCCCCACTCAAAGAAAACAGGATTCACATGAACATTGGCTTATTAAAATGACACTAACCATGTAAACAGCACTAACATTACATAAGACAACACAAACCAACAGGTTTCCTCCTTTGCAGGGCAATAACAGAACTTTTCCAATGTGTTGCATTCTATCTGCAACTCAAATTGATTTACAAAGGCCACGTAGATTAACAGACACAATCTTCCTAATTAATACAATACTGCTATGGTTGGCTTACCTGCCACTGTAATCCAATACAACCGTCTGCCCGCTTGGCTACAAAGAGTCAGTAAACACAAACTGGTTTGAGACTTGGCTTAATCCAGAGCTTCTTTTTTTAAATGGAAAAATAGTCCAAAATTCAGAGTTGCTGACGATGATGTCCGGTGTTAAGTCAGAAGGGGCTTTCTTTGCAGAGCCTTTTAAGGTCTTTCTTAAAACTGTCTCTTCTTCACTGACGAGCACTGGCAAAGGCATCCCGCAACCACAGAGAGTCCTCATACAGCCTTGGGTCTCCCATATACTCTGCTGTTCGTTTGTATAAGTAGTAATACAACACTGCCGCTGTTAACAGAAAAAAACAGTTACTCAATGACTACAGAAAGTGATGGGTAAAATGTATCTCTGAATTGATTAATCAATTACCTGTTCTCTGGAAAACAAAAAGAGCTTGAAGACCATCAGTCCAAACTAAATGGTTGGATTTAAGCCATCTAAGGTTCTAGAAAAAGATAATTATCAGGAGTAGTTTGTATGGATCACAATTATCCACACTTAACTCTGATATAGGATGACATTGGTTACATAAATATTTCACTTAGATGATAAAATGTAAGTTTTGATTTAGCGTTTGCACAGTTGATGTGCAGATGTCTGTGTTGGTGTGACGAAGCTTACCAACACCCAGCAGTGGAAGCAGATGCTGAGCGTCAGGTAAAGACCAGACAATATCAGCAGAGCCCTGAACCTCTCCAGCAGCAGGGACAGCAGGCCAACCTGGAACACGTAGGTGTTGAACATCATCAGCAGAATGATGATCACGTTGAACAAGATGGCAATGTCCTGGATGCTGTAGACACAGATTTTACTGGTTGATATTTTTTGGAATATTGGTTTCTGATGGAGTGAGCAGTGTGTGCCTTGAAATGACTTATTCATGCAGCAGTAAAGTGTAAACTAGATACTGACCGTATCAGAGAAAAGGATATTTTGCAAGACCCTGTATGGATGCTGACAACATCTCACAAACATTAGCTCTGGTTATGACAAGGCTTCATTCACTGACCAGGGCATTTTGTAATGATACAGTAATGGGATATAAATGGTTGGTCTAAAATATATCAAAGACATCAGAGCAGCTGAAGCACTGCAAATAATTAAACAGTGCAGGGAGTTTTGATGATGAACAGTTACTAAAATAGTAGAAGAGCAAATTAATTTCAATTTACAATCCCAAGGATGATAAACCACAATAATGTATGAGTTAAGTCAAATTGGCTGTAAGCATCTGAATAATATAAATATCTGGCAACTCCTCTAAATGCTGTTTTATTCAACCAGGGGATGAGTTTATTTTCAGCCTTAATTATACTTAGTTTTAGTCCAGCTCTGCCAAATGAGAGCCACAACTTATGTCAAAAGATTCCAGTTTGTAATGGTATGATGTATAAAATATAATAAATATCAAGTGAAGAAAGAAAGCAAGTCTGCATGTTTGAAGATGTAACCAGTGTTTGATATTTTTACTTGATAATGTTGTAACGTTAATAACGTTGGGAATCAGCTGGAATTAATGTTTTTTTTAAATAACTGACTGATGTTACATCAATAATAATATCAGCATGCAGTTCAGCGACTCACATGAAAAGCACTAGTTGGATGACAGGCGCTCCCCTCAGGAGTTCACTGAAAGAGTTGACGAAGAGGTCATAGGCCAACAGTGTCAGCTGGATCAGCAGCACCAGGGAGTAGTTACTAGTCTGGAGCATCTTCAGGGATGGATTCTGCAAACCACAAAGCTTCACAGTCTATTTGCCTCCTTGCTTCTGGCTGTTTTTCTTTACGCTTGCAATATGCAGGTACTTGATGGTGGTGACACAAGTCTATTTAGTCTAGATTCACCCCCTACTGTACATAGTGGAGTACAACAACACTGCACAGGTCTAGAAGCAGGCAGACAGTACTGACTTCATAAATTGTCCATTTCCTTTAAATGTTCTATTGTTTTAGGTTGTCTTCACTGCAGTGTGTCCTTCTGTTCACGTTGTCCTTTGGGAGAAAAGTATCTTGCTGAAGATTGCAGGCAGTTCAAAATATCAGATTAAGATATTTTCATATTCTGCATGTGGACATCTTTGATGTGGAAAGTCTGCTCGTCTGCTGCATTTCCTGCTAGGAAGAACAGAAAAGCTGTGAAACAACAGAGACGTTGTAGTACGGTTGGAAGAAAAAGCATTGTGATTTTTTTTTCTCCTCCGAAGCATATTCACAACTCATATCTTTGCCCTGCATCCATCTCAGAGGACTGTTGTGTATATTGTCGTCTGTCGCAGATTTAGCAGTAAACCTAATGGAAAGGTCAAAACTGGGATACAGATTAATCTGTCTCTTGTTCTGGTAACACACTCCTTTTTACGCATCTAATCTACCCATGACATGGCAGCCTTAGGTCATTTGGTCCTGGCTTTAGATAGCTAATCCTGGGGACAGATAATAGAGTAAGCCTACAACTAACTGTTTCACAATCTCATTTCCACAACAAATCACTCTGTTGGCAGTGGCACAGCTCGGATTTTCACTTCGAGGAACTCCCTCCAGTCACGATTGCTACAACAGTGTTGTAACGTTATAAATCGGCTTCACAAATACCATATAACACCCACTTACCAAAAAAACGTGTAACGAATAAAAATACGTCACCCGGAGCCAAGAAGAACTCCTAAATTGCTCATATTCTACTTTTATCGGCAAACAATGCTACCCACTTGGAACCGTTTGGAGCCTCCACTGCTGCTTTTCAGCATGTATTTCCGTAAATTCCATGGTAACGCTCCTTCTTACCGTAATAACACATTTATAGGTTCTAGGAATATTCCTCAAAACTATAGAGATTACGGTATATTTCGTCGTTGTATTGATTGTAATGGCCCGGTTATTTCCTAAATGTTACTGAAAGTAGCTGCTGCCGGGAAGGGAAAACAATTAATGAACATTTAGGAGGGAAAGTATGTGCCTTCTTTCGCGGGCTAGCTACATCAAACATTACGGTAAACTTCCACCATACACGGTGCTCACTGCCACCCAGCGGCTAACGTCAGTACGTGACTGAAGTACGTTACTCTGTGAGCTGACTCCTGTGGTTGTGGACACCTGCGTCCAGTACACTCACACTGTAGGTGAGTAGTCAAAGTTTCTACAACTTCGCAGAAGTGATATAAAAATACAGTAATGTAGGTTGTTTACAGCTATTAAGACAGCGTTTATGTTCATGCTCCCCGCTATGGTGCATTAACAACGGACTAACTGTTGTGTGGGGTTCTTTTCTTCTAATAATAAATGTAACGTTACATGCTCTTGGTTTGGTTTACTTCAGCTAGCTAGAAGGCTCCAACAGTGGTCGAATGTAACGTTAAGCCATTTTATTCACTGTCGGTTGCCGAGCTGAGTTTCAGTCTAGCTAAGCTGCATTTCACATACTGTCTATTTAACTTAAGTTACTGTTTTATCATCAGAGCTGTCACAGTTTTTTTAAAGCAGCATATGTTCTCATAGTCAGACGGTCTTATGTTTATACATAAAGTGTAGGACTTTTTTAAGTTTGAGTGACAGTTTTGTAGTCTATATCATGTTGTACACTTTGTAAATTCACTTTCCCTGATCCTTGCTTCACACACCGACCTTGCTAAATAGTGTGTGTTGCGTTAGGTGTATAAGAGTTTATTTGACCTTTGGCGTGGCTGTTGGCTAACTGGCATTCAAAATTGCTTAACATATAATGTTTACATAGTTTCTTATCTGCTATCCCAGCATATCGTCTGTTATAAGGACGTTTTGATCTTTATAGATCATCAGAAAGAAGCTTTCTAGCTATTATCAGTGCATGTTTTTTAGGTATTAGTTTTATGATCATAGATTGCATGACAGGAGAGATAGGAAGGAGAGGTAATATTTAATTTAACACTGACACAGAATTCGACATCCAGAAATATCTTTGTTTCTAATTCTATTTAAATGAAACTATTTGATTTAATTACTTCCTTAATTCATTCCTTCCTGTCTTATAGAAATGTCATCTAACCTGAAGACTGATTTATGTGTGATGTTTGTTGTATCCGTCATAAATCACCGCTTTATGAATGTTCATGATATTGAGGCATATTTTCCCAGTAGTTAAACGTGTTTGCAATTGTGGTATTTCTGAAAATGCAAACAACTGCAAATGTTTTATTTGCATCTCCTCTCCCCTGGCTATCCGCCCTCCCCTTCAAGTACACAGAAACTCTTCTCACATGACACCATCCTGTTTTTTACCCTGGAAACATCCTGGTGCAAAGTCATGGGTGCTACTAGCAGTGGCAGCGTCAAATTTATTTAAGTTTCCCTCATCGAAATAACACCTGATCACAGCAGCTGTAGATAATGTGTACAGTCACAGCTTAGTTTGTTCTGCACCTCATGTTTGACAAGGGAGGACCTGTAGGGCCAGCTTATCATAATATCTTGCAGCTAAGAGAGAAGATCCAAAGTGTCTTTTAATTCATTCTGGTTCATCAAGAAAGTAAAGGCAAATATCTCTGATTATGACTCCGACTGGTAGTACACTGATGAAAACTGAGACGTCTCATTAGGGCCATAACTAATAATGATCTTTCATTATTGAGTAAACTGCCTATCATTCTTTCCAATTGTTTAGTCTATGACATGTCAAAAATAGGGATAAACATGCCCGTCACAACCTCCTACTGTAGAGTCCACAGAGACGTCTTTAAATATCTTCTTTTTGTTTGACCAAAAGTCAAAAATTCAAAGATATTGAGTTTACAATGATACAGTAGGCTATATGAAAAAGAAAAGCAGGGCATCCTCTCATTTGAGAAGCTGGAACCAGAGAATGGTTGGCATGTTTTTATGGTTTAAAAACATGACTGAATCGATTATCAAAATAATTGCAGATTATTTGTCATGTTTCACGTTTCAGCTCTACTTCTCATGACTCCCAGACAAGTAAAGTGAAGCATTAAATACCAAATGACATACTGAGAGGTCAACAAGTATATAAGATATAATGAAACACACAGCAACTCCCCACCCATACTTGCTGGCCTCTCTGCAGTAATGTCTAAGTGGCTGAATGATGGCGAAGTGCTGGTGGGTCAAGGCAGTGGTGAGGCAGTACCAGTGAGCCCCAGATCGCGGGGCCTACCAGCTGGGAGCCCAAGGCCAGGATGGGGCACACGTAGTCCACTGGCTTCACCCAGAGCCAGAGAGGTAGTGCCAGGAAGCCCGCTGGCAGAGACCATGGGCAAGGCCAAGGAGCTGTTTGTGCTGTGTGACAAAGAGGGGAAAGGGTTCATCACAAAGCGAGATATGCAGGTGAGCAGCCTATTCGGTAGAATTACAAAATTTAGGCAGATTGTGGAGTCTTGAACTTTCTATCTTCATCTGTTCAGAGGCTAGAAGTGGAGTTGCCGCTGTCTCCTGAACAGCTGGAGACGGTGTTTGAGAGTCTGGACCGGGAGAGCAATGGATTCCTTACTCCTGCTGAGTTCAACACAGGACTTGGTAAGTGTAGTGTTTTGAGTGATCTGATACCACTATTCACTATGTTGTCTATGGGGAAAGCTGCAGTTCACAAAAAAAGCGAAAAACAACAACCCAGGGGGGGGGGGGTTGGGAAAAACCCCAAAAAAATCACTTTTGTTGCCTATTTCAATGTTTTAGTTGCTTTAAAAAAAAAGTTTTTTTTTTTTTTTTTTTACTTTTTGTGTTTTTTTTTTCCCGTTTTGATAATTTTTTTCATCCGGTGTTTTTTAAACGTTTTTTTTTAAATCTTTTTTTTGTTGTTGCTTTTTTCTAACATTTTGTATTTTTTTACAGTTCTGGCGCTTATTTTCGACGTCCCATATTTTCTGTTATCATTTTTATTTATTTTTTGAAGCGGGTCAAATTTGACCCGAGGACAACATGAGGGGTAAACCAAATCCTCTGTGCCTCTCTCTGCCTGGGGTGCAGGTGAGTTTGTGGGGCTGGAGGACACGATTGAGCTGAGTCAAGACAAAGCAGAAGAGGATACGGACCATGTGGACTGGTCCCAGGAACCACCCGTACTTAGATTTGTAAACATACTGATGGAGCTGGGAGCTGACCAACTCTTCAAAGAGTAAGATCACTGTCATAGATTCATTGCCATTGAATCCCAAGAAGGACTTCTACAGTAGCAACAATATAGTACCATCTACACTGAGTTTATTAGGTACACCTAGCTAAATGAATGCAGTCTAATACAGAGGGGTTTCTGTTATTTAGCATACCTTCATTGTCATATATGGGGTGGACAAAAAAGTAGAAACACCTGTCAGAAGAATGCGATACAATTCAAACTGCAGCCTCCAAAGTTACCATAAAGTTGAATGAAAACTTTGTATGTACAATATCTTATTGCATTTTATATATCTTTTATTCTTCTCTGTTAAACAAAAAAATGTAAAAAATGAGTTTCTTGAGCAAAACAATGCAAATCTTTGAGCTGGATAACTTTTTCAGGAATCAAAGGATCGAGATTCTTGATGCACAGATACTGTACATATACAGTCTGTCATTAAAACCCAGCATCTTTTATGATGTAAGTGAGTGATGTTGTGTTGTTAAGGTTAGATATCATCAGGTGCTTTAACAGTTGTGTGTTGTGTGTCAGTCAGCAGGAGCTCTCTTCTCTGTGGTGTGAACTCCAGAGAGACAGACCAGAGCTGCTGAGCGTCCTGGACGGCGTCCTGATCCACGCAGTGTCCCGTTTACAGGAATCCATCAGAGAGAGAGATAGTCTGGAACAAGCTCTACACAGGTCCCAGCCTCCTTCCACTGTCCTCTGCACATGAAACAACTCATTGTGCCCTATTTAAGTGTGAGTATTCAGATTGTGTTGAGTTTTCTAAAATCATTCAACTGGAATTTCTTTCTGTTGTAGACGGAAGAGTGAACATGATCAGGTTGTTCGGTCCATATATGAAGAAATGGAAAACCAAATCAGAGAGGAGAGAGAGAAACGCCTGTCTCAGGTACAGACGTGTGCTGTTTAGTCCAGCCTTTGCACCATTTAATTAACAAAAGTGATCCTCATAATAGCATTGAATGAATTTATTGTAAAATCAAGGACAGTATTGGACAGAAGCAGAGAGCGCAAAAACTTGAGGAGGAGCTGAAGATGCAGGAGCAAGAGTTGGAGAATACACTGACCCAACAGAAAAAGGTAGGCGTCCAAATAGTACTAATGTTATTTCCAAAGAGTTTTAGTCTAATGAGTGAATCAACAGGACCTGTCTTTGTCCTAAGCTGGAGATCAGAATCCGGCAGCTGAGCTGTGAACAGGCAAACATTAAGGAGCAGAACCAGCAGCTGCAGAGCCTCAACACCCAGTTACAGGAGCAGGTGGAGAGCAGCAGAGAGCAGCTGCAGGCCGCTCTGGGTCAGCTCAGCCTGCTGCAGCTCAGCACTGCCCAAGAACAAGTGGCCAGACAGAGGTGAGTGGCTAACAGCACGAGAAGCTGCATGAAGGTCCCGATTATAAGATCAAAAATGCATGTCTCGTCTCTCCTTGTGGTATGGCTGAAAATATTTTTGTTACTATAAATAATTATAATGCTGATCATTTTTATTTCAATAGCACGAAAAAGAAAGAAAATGCTTGACTGCTTTGCTATAAAGAAAAACCAAAACATAATAAACACATGGGAGTCATCTGATCTCTTTCCAATGCCAGTCAAACTATCTGCAGGGGCGCCTGGGTAGCTCACCTGGTAGGGCGCCATCGGGTTCGGTTCCGACCTGCAGCCCTTTGGAACTTTTCCATGTCAGTCAAGGTTAAAACGAAATGAAACAAACAACAATAAGAAAGGACTTGTTTTCTCAGTCCCTGGCAGCTGATCTGATAATATTTGCAAGAATACCAGAAGTTTATTTAAGGAGAAGGCTGGCATGATTATGTATTTTTCAACAAATCCCACGAAAAGACCAAACCAACAATGTGTTAGTCTCCCAATATTTTCTGACTTCGCTACCCTGTCTGTGGCAAGGCGCATTTATCCCTACTGAGGACATAAATATTTCAAGACTGCTCGCAAATATATAGTTATTAAAAAGGCAAACACCACTTAAACAGAAATAAAATGTGGTTTTGTTGGGAACTTTTTTTTTGTCGTGGATTAGCTCACCTGGTTGAACTTATTTTAAATAACTCGACTAGTATTTACTCATTTACCTTGGCCCTTTGCTGCATGTCATTCCCTCTCTCTCCCCCTTTTCTGTCTTCAGCTGTCCTATCTTCTATCTATCTATCTATCTATCTATCTATGTATAAATTGCAGGAACGTCTGTCTGTCTGTCTGTCTGTCTGTCTGTCTGCCTGCCAGCCTGTCTGTGTTATCTGCATATCTCTCGAACCATTAGTCCGATGGATATCAAACTTGACAGGTGTCTTGCCACAGGCACGAGTGCAGTGCCAATGGTGACGATGTTTGGAGTAGAAATGCAAAATATATCGTTAAATATATATATCGGTAAAAGAAGCACACATTGGCTTTTGCCCTAGCCGCTGGCCACTCCCCCTCTCACACTGCACACTGACTGAGCAGAGCGCAGGACCAGAAACAGAGAGGGTCAAAGAAAGCAGTGGAGCTTTAGGAGCTAAAATGTGAAATACACCTCATCTCGACTGTTGTGTGGAATAAGGTTGGCAAAAAAAAGGCGCTTCAGATTATTCCTTCACAGCGCTGTGCAATGAGAGAAAATCTCAGAGCTGAACCGGGCAGACAGCACCTTTCATCAGACTCAACCCAGGTTAATTAAGTCTACTGCTAACTAACAACATTACCGTTGCCAAAATACCCCCGCGAATCAAATCCCCTACTTCACCGTTAACTGTCAAGCCACTAACCCTGTATGGAAATTAACACCTCTGCTGAAATGTTAAATTCGTTAACGATCATATGACACGAGACAACACCGTCTCTCTCTCTCTCTCTCGCTCTATCTGTGTGCGCGCACACACACACACACACACACACACACAGTCCAGTTCTGGTGGTTGATGAACGCAGATATGTGCTGATTAGCTCTCATAACGGGCCGCGTGGGTAGCACACTGCCATAAGTCTATGAGGCTTACGCCACATTTTCTTTTTTTAAAGATAATTTTTGGGGCTTTTCCGCCATTATTCGACAGGACAGCTAGGTGAGAAAGGGAAGAGAGAGGAGGAAGACATGCAGGAAATCATCACAGGTCGGATTCGAACCCTGGACCACTGCATCGAGGCATAAACCTCTAATTATATGTCTGCCTGCTCTACCCACTGAGTCAACCTGGCCACATTACTCCACATTGTCATTGTGATATTTTGTGGTTTCATTCTGAATCTGCAACGTTCTCGGTAACGTAAATCAGTAAGTTAGTAGTAGGGTATACAGTGGAGGTGCATATTAAGTGGTTCGGGATCCTTCTCTAAGTAATTTTGGAGTACAATTTGGTTTTCATGAATTCTACAAGCAACATACCACAGGCCAAGCAATCGGCCCGTTCCAAACAGGCACATTTTCAACGGGCACTGCACTAGTCTAATAAAAGCCCGAAATGGCCAAAACATTATCTGTAAAAAAAAAACTACAGTACCCTTGTTCATCATAATGAAGGAACATGTTGCCCAGAGCAACAGTGAGGCTCATTGATTTGTTTTAGTAGTCTATGTCACAAATTAATAATTTAAATCAGGCTTTGGCTAAATAGGCAGTACTTAATGTTGTCTTCGGGTCAAATTGACCCGTTTTCAATTTTTGTTTTATATCAGAAAATACGGGATGTAAAAGTAAGCGCTGAAAATGTGTAGTTCAAAGATTTAACAGAACAAAACGTTGGCAAAAGCAAAAAAAAAGCCATCAAAAATGTTGGAGAAAAAAAGTGTATTTTTCAAGGTTGATGGAAGGACAACACAAGGGTTAAAAGGATCAATTAATTGTTGGTTTGGGGCTTTTCCTGGGTTTGTTAACAATACAGATATAGAACAATCTTTACCTATGTGTTTGCTTCACTGTAGAAACGTAATGAAGGTGTCAAGGAACATGCAGAAAGAGAAGGATAGTCTCTTGAAACAACTGGAGCTATTGAGGTAGGTCCACACAGCTGCTGTCTGCTGTTTCAATCACATTTCACCACTCTAAACATCTGCCAGTGTGATGTTGCTTCTAAGTGATTTTCTCTCTTTGTGTCAGGGATATGAACAAAAGGCTGCGAGATGAGAAAGATGCCCAACAGTCTCAGAAGAGGGTTAGTCACAGACGCTCTGTCCTTCCTCCTCTGCCATTAACTTATTACCTCAGTGAAGACCTTTGTACCCCGTGGACTCAGCAGATTTATCCAACCTAAACTAAGTCTTGAAATGGCTTAATGCTTTATTCCATCCTCTGGACGATAATTATTTATATGGGCAGCTGTTATTGTTTGGTTATTGATTGAACGTGTGTTCATTGACCCCATTTGGAATTTTTGCAAGGTCAGACATTTTTTTCCCCCTCTTGTTGATGTGATCGGTGAAGTGAAGGATTTTGTTGAAAATACATTTATTCTATCTGTGCCAATTTGAAGGAAAGAGTGTTAAATATGTTCATTAATAATGCTGTATATTGCACTAGCAGGGGTCCTTTATCACATCTACGTTCTTAAATTTATGACATTTTGCCAAAGCTGTTAACTGTAGCTTGTTGTTTTTTTATTTGAACTTCCAACAATCTCTCATGATCCAAGTTTCTGAACAAATAATTCACAAAGAATACAACATATTCATATTGACAATAACACAATGAACATGAGTGACGTTTCTTGTACTTTTGTATTGCCATTTAATTTATAATCAAGTGTATTTACTGATAAATGATGATGTTAAACTTCTTTGCAGCAGAATAAATGTCACAATTGGACTGAATACTTGCTTTTTAAACATATTTAATCTGCCTGTGTGTGAAGCAGAATTATTATTTTTACAGAGAACACATTGTTACTAAATGTTCCTTGGAAACCTACAATAGCATGTCTATGTATACTGTAAAAAACATAAAAATCTCTTCTGCCTCACTTTCCACAAAAACCTTTTTAGAATCCAAATGTCACAAAGCCTTTGCAGAAGAAAGGGTCAATCATAGGTAACTACTTACTGCAGGACAAGCCATTGAAAAGGTTTGTATGACTAACCACATCTGACATCACATTTATCCTCTGTGCAGTAATGCGAGGCAGATTGCCCGGGGAAGCAACTAATTGTGTGTATTCATTGATTCTGAAGACAGCTGAGCTCATCCAATGAGTTGGAGCAGGACAAAGACACAGAGGTGACAAATTCATCCAAGAGACACCAACCGTCATGTAGAGTCAGGTGTGAAAATGTTGAACAAGTGCAAACCCAGGTAGGGAACATATTAAACCTACAAATACATTAATTATATAACAGTTATATAATAACTGGAGACCTTTTAATGAGATGATATGCTGAGGCTTTTGTACTTGCACAGCAATGATGAAGCACAGATTAAATGTGCATCCTCTTAAACGCAAAGAAGAAATGACATTGATATCACAATGTTAAGTGTGGTCCCTTTACCTGAATTTTAGAGCACAGTTGTCAGTCCTCAGCGAGTGTTCAAGGTGGTATTCCTGGGTAACACAGGGGTGGGTAAGAGCTCCTTCATCCAGCACTACTGCACAGGACATTTCTACAGTAAAATGAGCACTACAGTGGGTAAGCTTTACTTTAATTATCACTCTTTCACAGCGATGCTTTAATGATTAAAAGTGTATATATAAGTAAAGTATTCTTATTCTTTATTTTATAAAGGACAACACACATTAATTAACAGTTCTGTAACTGTGCCAGTGTTAGCCAACCGGCTAATTTTCAACTGTAGTCTTTTGGCCAGATGATTTTAGACCAGAGCAACAGGAAACCGCAAGGCTTTAGTACAGGTTAAACTATACAGACAGAAGTCAACAAGACACCATACAGACAGCTAGAGCAACAAATGAGCTTTCTCAGTAAGCCATGCAGAGCTACAGGAAGCAGCAAGACATTAGCACAGTTACACATCAACAGTATCCCCATTCAGCATAAGAAGCCATGCAAGCATCAAAACACAGCCAAGCAACACAGACCCGAGCCATCTTCTTGCACCGTTCAACCATGCAAAGCAGTAACAAGCAGTAATAAAAAGATGAAATAGGCTACATCACTCATGAGGGAGGCGTTAATACAGCACAGGTTAATAGTATGACACGCTGGGTCTCTGTTGCTTCTAGGTATAGATTTCCAGATGAAGACTTTAACCCTGGGCTCCACCAACATCACCCTGCAGCTTTGGGACACTGCAGGACAGGAGAGGTCAGATGTAAAACACATGTTTACCAGCCATGTGCTTTTTCTGTAGCCTTAGATATTTGACATTATACAATTTGAGCTGTAGGATCTTTTTTTCTTGCTACCTAATAATAACTCAGTTTAGCTTTTTTGTGGGTGGCATTGTTTTTTGTTTTCTTCCTTTCATTGTTCAGGTTTCGCAGCATCACTGAGCAGTACTACCGGAAAGCTGACGGTATCCTTGCCATGTATGACATAACTCAATCCTCCTCTTTCGCCGCTGTGAGAGGGTGGATTGACTCTGTGAAGGTGAGCAGGTGGAGATGTCATGGATTGAAAACATGCAAAACAGTTTGCCCCAATTTGAATACACATGCAGGCGATTGTCGTCAGGAATCTTTGTAGACACTAATGCCATGATACATCTCAAATAGATTTTTGTTGTTTTTGTTTGACGTCTGTGTGGATAATGTAGAATATTTCCTTACCATTGATGTGTTTCTTGATTCAGTTTTCAACACTAATAAAAGTGTCTTTAAATGTTTGCACCAGGAGAAGATGTGTGAAGGTGCGGTACTGATGCTGCTGGCGAACAAGCTGGACCTGGCAGACAGTCACAGCAGAGAAGTGACAACAGGCGAGGGGCAGAGACTAGCAGAGGTCAGGCACACTCAAATATTTCCGCAGTGATTTACTCCCACTGCTAAGGACGGATCATTGTCTTTGAAAGAAATGTATTAAAATGTCGTTGTTTTTTACTTCCTGGTTTTTACAGCAGCACCAAGCTTTGTTTTATGAGTGCAGTGCCAAAACTGGATGTAACATGGAGGAGCTGATGACTTATCTGGCTGGGTATGGCATCTTATTTCTATCTTTGTATCTGCTGTGTTGGCATTTTGTTTGTACACTTAATTGTCACTATATTAAAATACATTGTAATATGTATTGTCAAAATACACTTAGTTACCAGTTTATTAGGTATGCAGTCTCATACAGCAGCCATGCAAAAAAATCCTACCTTCATATTGGAGAGGTGTTGATTCAACTTTATAGTCAGTTTTGGGGCTGTCGTTTGTGGTGCATTTGAATTGTATTGTGTTATACCAAGAGGTGTGTCTAATAAGGCCGGTAATTATTGAATAATCTGCCAATTTTTTATTAATTAATGAACTGTTTAGTTCTAACAATTAATTGTTAGATGTAATTGTTGGCATAAAATACAATTTCCCAGAGGCTCAGGTGAAAACCTGAAAGATATTCAGTTTACAATGATATAAAACATAGAAAAGTAGCAAATCATTACAATTGAGAAGCTGGAATTGGAAAATATTTATTGGCGATTAATTCATATCAGCTATCAATTAATCAACTAAATGTTTCAGCACTATTTAGTCTACTGTCTTGGATGTAAAAGCGATGCACCTCATAAACTGGCATCTGAGTGTAGTTCATCTCATATCATTTTTGTCATAAACCTGAGATGAAGCCAGGCAGCAGGATCAGCAGTGTAAACTACAAACTCATTTTTATTCTCAAATGTTGTGGTTTCTGCTGCACAATGATTCGATCATTTTCTTCATTTTAGGATGTTAGTCTCCAAGCATGATCGACAATGTGAAGAAGATGCACTTTTACTGACTGAGGTAAAAGCTAAAAGAGGTTGCTGTACGTAAACAGAGGATGAAAGGCTTTTGAAAGACTTTTAACTAAAAACTCCCAGGCCCAAGTCCTGAGGTCACCTAAATCATTTCAAGACACAGACAGCGACATTTTTCTGCAAAACAAGTTTACTGGTGAACAGTATTCTGTAATGTTGGTTTATAATCCATCTAATAAAATATAGTTTTGATGACTCCTTTGTTGTCATAGTCTTTTTGAAATCCTTTGAACAACATCTTACAGGCTGCACAATTGTTTTAGAGTTGATATGCGTGAGAAACCAGCTGGGGGCAGCCATGTACTCTATACAGCTTGTGAAGGGTTGAGCTGCCTGTTGTGCCAAAAGAGGACAGACCCTTGAGTAGGAGGCTCCGGTCTGAGCGTCAACTGAGTGAGAACTAACGCTGTTGCAGTTAACCTTCAAAGACAGCAGCTCATTGACACTGGGGTTGGTGGGATCTGGGAAGACGTTACCCCAATAATCTACATCCTTCAGGGCCCAACATCTAAAATCAGGTAGGAGTATTTTAGCCTCAGCGGAAAGGGAGAGCAGTTTTTCCATGACACAATGAGTTAAAAATAACTCTGATTATGACCATTAGGAGATGTTGTTTTGCTACTGGACAATTACATTTACACATTGAGGTCATTCAATTTTTAATGTGTTAAATTATTTATTTTTTTGTCCCTTTACTCTTTCTTGATTTGTGTATATATATATATATATATATATATATATATATATATATATATATATATATATATATATATATATATATATATATATATATATATATATATATATACACAAAAGAGAGTGATCACTTATCCCTCATGATGCTCAGAGTCAACTTTTTTTAAATAGAAGCAGAGGAAAGTTCAGTTGAGGTTAGGATAAAAACAGACTAATTCATAAAGAGTTAAAAGTCAATGGTATATGACTGTATCAGGTTCAGTTACAGGGATGGGGGACATGTATATCTGGCTGCTGCATGGCATGTGACACAAGTTCACAAATGTGTTTTCCCCACAACATATTTGATTTAATCTTTTGAGCTCTTTCCATTGCTCTGTTATACCAACTTTTCATAAGTTTGAAAGGCGCCACATTTCGTTTTTGGTCTACTGTTTAATGTCACTCAAAGCTAACACATTTGAAACTTTAAAAATGACATGTATACTGTAGTTGTGTTAGAACTCCACCCAGTAAAGATACCATAACTGACTAGTCTCAATCAGATATAGCACTAAATGGATTCAGCTCACCGCCATACAAGTATAAAGATAATACATTGTATGATAATAATCAGTATTGAAGGGTATGGCCTGCTCTCTGAGCATCTTGTATTCAGGATTCAGCTGCTACCTAATCTCTAGAAAGTGTTTTTGGCAATGCTTTCCCTGTATGTACATCAACCTGCAGTGTACTAACATGTACATTTTTCATTTCAGAATGGAAGTTCATGGTGAAAAAACACTCAGCTGTGGGACAATTTGTCTGAAATATTTACTTTTTCTCTTTAACATTCTTTTTTGGGTAAGCTAACAAGGCAGTGTTAAGATTGTATCTGTATTTAAGACAAAAAAACTCTCAGTTAAGGGCTCTATTGGCTACTATGATAATTATTACTACTATTAGTAGTAATAATTAACAGATATTAATGCAGATTTTACTTTTATGACACTGACTCATTTCACAGCTCGCACAATTTCTATTGTTTCTCACGGTTGAAAAAACAACTTATTCCTTACGTATATTTTATACAAAATGTGTAATATTCTATATGCTCTATTTACCGGTAGTTTTTATTAACTACATTTTATCCTATGATTTTGGGTCTGCAGTGTACTAAAAGCTACAATACATACTTCAGACAATCCTACAATATATCTATATATCATAAAATTTAATTTCAGTTTTTACTTTCTTAACTTTCATGTTCCTAATTTTAGGTTTTAAGAGTAGATTGAATCAGTCCTTGTAAAACTAAATATGCACTCAGATGTGAAACCCTGATTTATGTGCATCAGATACAAAAATGTATTTAGTTGAAAGTCTCTTGAGGCTGACAGAGATAGAATGAGGCATTGTCATGTTTGCATCACTGTCACATTTTAGGAGCCTTCAAAAAATTATGTGGTGCAGTCTTAATATGTGCATCTGGTTTGAGTTGGACTAACAACGGTATTTCTTCCAGCTGGCAGGAGGGGCTGTGATGGCAGTAGGAGTGTGGACTCTGATGGAAAAGAGCGACTACATCAGCTTACTAAACTCCAGCTTCTACTCAGCCTCAGCTTATATTCTGATAGCTGCAGGGCTCATTGTAATAGTGACCGGGATCATCGGATGCTGTGCAACTCTGAAGGAGATGAAGAGTATTTTGATTGTGGTAAGATGGATCAGACACACAAAACACTGCCCTCTGGCAGAGAAATGTTTATTTCACTCCACCAAAGCTATAAAACCACTTTTAATTATGTGGAATCAGAAAGCAAGGAAAGACACTTCCAGTTCCAGTTCCTGTTTATACACACAACCTGGTCTGAGTCTACATGTATTGAAAGTTAATCCTTAGTGACCTTCTGTCTTGTATGCCTGCATTCAGTGCAGCTCATTAGGTCACAGGCATGGGTGTCAGCTATAACAGACAAAGTCACGCAGTGTGTCTTTAAGAGTTTAGATTTAGAGTGCAGCTCATGCCAGAGGAATGAGGGGCATCACAGGCGCAGGAGTCTGTGAGACAGACAGACAGACAGACAGACAGACAGACAGACGGACAGACAGACACAAGTGAGAGGATATAATATAGAAGCAAAACTGCTCTGTGACGTTATGTCTATTTCTAAATTTACCACGGCCTTTGTAATGAGTAACTTCCTTTACCACAGTTTGATCTCTGGAGTAAAACCTTTATTACTTTTATTCATACTTTTAATGTTATATATCTATATATATTACATATCTAAAAACATTTTGTCATTTTTTTAGCACAGAAATGTACTGAAATACTATCTGAAAAATGCTGGAATTGATCATTTTCAATTTTTATTCACAGTTGTGTTTTTGTTTATTTCATGTCCCTTCTCAACAGTATTTGGTCTTGTTGCTCTGTATTTTCCTGCTGGAAATCATTGCTGGTATGCTGGCTTACATTACCTACCAAGAGGTGAAGTGCTTTACCTTCTGTTTGTATATGTTTGTTTATATTTGACAAAATGATAGTGACAGATATTAGTCCAATATAATATCCTTATTTCTTTGTAAGTTCTTGTACTTTACTAGCTACCACTGATTTTAAATCTCACTGCAGCAATTGCAAATCTGACATTTCCTTTTCTCTCTGTAAGTATGTTATGTGTATTTTTGTCATTCCACAATCCCTTAATGTGATTGCAAACACCATTCTCCATAATCTCTATTTAAATCTTTTCTACCACCCATGATGTGCCTCAGTTGCTGCACTCTGTTGTGAAATCTTCTCTGCATGCCTCTCTGTGCATGTTCTTCATTTGTCATTTGTTTTTCCATCCTTCTTACACCTCTCTTTCTCCCCCCTTTTCTTGCTCCAGTGTTTCCCTTTCTGCTACCAGGTAATCTGCTGCCATTTAATATCCACCTGTTTTTCTTAACAGCTGGATATAAAATGGTTTGTTTGCACTTTGTCAGTCAAGCAACAAAACTATCTTTATTTACAAATGTATTTGAAGAATGCTCATATAGAGCAGGGCCAGAGGAGCTCATATATTTGGGGTTATGTGAGGGCATTGCACAGGTACAGAGGAATGTTACAGGGGAGGAAAGAAACTTGACCAGCAGCTATTTTTATTGATGGGAGATTAGCTGATTTTCTCCTGAGTATTTGCTTGAGTGCTGCTTTCTGTCTCACAGCTGGATGAGGAGCTCAGACAAAACCTGAAGGTGACCATGCAGCAAAAATATCAGCAGCCGGGGGAGGAGAGCGTCACGCAGGCTGTGGATAAACTTCAGCAGGAGGTGTGGAAGTGAAACTTTGTTTAAATCACAGCTGAGTTAACTGCCAGGCTGACAAAAAGTAATGCCATTGAAATGACCACAGTGTCAAGTGTCAGTTTGATCAGATAATGTTACATTTGAAATGACAGTTTAGCCTGCATGTGAATACAGTCCAATGTTAGTCACTATTGTCTCGTTTTTTTATTTTTTATTTTATTTTTCCCTCTCTGCACCGGTTCCCTCTCAGTTTAAGTGTTGTGGCAGTCACAACTCCTCAGACTGGAGAGCCTGTGTGTGGATCCAGGCAGCAGAGAACGAGCGGCTTGTTCCTGATAGCTGCTGTAAAAGTCCCAGTGACCTCTGTGGCCGCAGGGACCATCCCTCCAACATCTACAAGGTGGAGGTAGGTAGAGCTGTCTGTTTGGCTGTGGATAAACGTTAAATTATAAAAACATCTTAATTTATTTCCTCTCTCATGCTCCTAGGGAGGCTGCATTATGAAGCTGGAGGAGTTCATCCTGAGACAGTTGTATATTCTCGGTGCAGTGGGCATTGGGATTGCATTTCTACAGGTAAAGCACTCCCACTTAGCAAAATACAAGTTAATATGTACATCTCTTTTAACGTTGTGCAAAATGCCAGCAGATGAACTGTGAACAATGGTTGTTTCAATGTGCAGTGTGAAACTGACAAGTTCCTTCTGTCTTTTTTTCCTTTCAGCTTGTGGGGATGATGTTTACATGCTGCCTTTATCAAAATTTGAATGAAGATCCGTACTGATTTTTTTATTTATTCGTTTGAAAATGTGTCACATCATGAATTGTAGAAAGTTTGGTTAGGTTTTTTTAAAGCCCCGATTATTCACACAGTTGTGGATGCTGTGAAGTTGCCAACTCAAATTATGACGTGATGATTATCAAAATACAAACTAGACACACTAGAGCTGCTGTAATGCTGCTGGGCAGCAATGTGCTTTTTCTACAAAATGCCATAGCATGCTTTACATAACTTCCCTTTTATGTTAAGATTATGATTTTAAAGAGCAGGGAAATATGAGCATGCTGTGGCTACATTTGCAGTCAGTGTTGGTCTTGTTGTTTATCTAGTTTTTAATGTAACATACAGTGTTTACCATAATTAAATAATGACTATATGAACAAATGTTTAATTTTTTTATAGTTTGATCAAATGCAAATGCAATTGATTGCCATTCATGATTCCACATGGTTTTCACACACATACAGTATATCTATGCTTTCACATATTGTTTTTTGACAGTAAACCTTTATTCTGAAATCTTCTCCGGATGTTGTTGTCAGCTGACAGTACTTCCTCCTCGCGGACTTCCCTTGCGTGATTTCACCCACAATTATCTTCTTATTGATTTCTTAAAATATACAAATATTTAACGTGGACGGAACACGGACATAAATGAAATGTCTGCAAAACCGACTTGTTTGATTGTGGCGAGTGCGTCTCCTCAAGGTGGGTCCATTGTACCAGTTAATAATGTAGTGAATAACACAGTGATCATTAGAAAGTGTAGTACTGAATTTACTGACAGCTATGTATCAATTAAAGCTTAGCTAGCGTTAGTTCTTTATCCATTAACCTGTTAGCTAGTTAGTTTTATGTTGGGTATTCGACAGACCTTCACTCCGGATCCAGAGAAGTCTTCACCGCGGTTTAGACCAACAATCAAGCTACGTTTTCTGTTGCCCACTGAGCTCTCTGATGCTGTTTAAACTGGTGTGTTTTGTTCCTTCAGGGGTGTCAGCAACGTCTTTTCATCAGTCATTCAGCCTTTGTGCATCAGTGTTTAATCTCCAGACAGCCACGCCTGGGGTAAGACTATTTCTAACCCAACAAAGTAAATATGTTTGCAGTCAGTGGCCGACCCAGGCAGTCTGAGGGGCAGGAGCGAAAAATACAAATAGGGCACAAGCTGGATGCAGCACAGTGCGCAGAAAGTTTTCTAGCATGTAGAGAAGCCTAGGTGGCACTACATAATTTTTTTCTCAATTTTAAGGGCATCCAAGAGGGCACTTTTGCTGCGTTTAGTAAGTCTATACATAGTTTTTTAGGAAATCCCTACTCATTTTGTCTTGAAGTAAAAAATATGATGGTCTACAAATACTCCATTACAAGTAAAATTCCTGAATTCAAGATGTACTTAAAGTATGAAAAGTAAAAGAACTAATTATGCAGAATGGTTCCTTAAAAGGTGCTAAAAATAAGAACGTAAGAATGTTATGACAACATTATGAGAGAGCTGAGATGAGACTAAATGTTTTCTTGAATTGCAGGGGAAGCCAATAGACTTTGTTGGAGTTGATGAAAGCACTGCTAGATGGGTGCAGGACTTCAACGTAAAACCCTACGCAACACCTGCTAAACTTGAATCTATCGATGGTGAGAATATTAATTTCATGGTCATTTGGCTGTTTTTGTGTATGCTGTCGGTTGGACTCAGTTACATCATGATGACCCTCTCCAGGTGCTCGATACCAGGCGCTTCTCATCCCGGACTGTCCCGGAGCGCTAAATGACCTGGCACACAGCGGCTCTCTGCACCGCATTCTCACACACTTCATCTCTCACCAAAGTGAGTGTGGGGCTACTTTTAAAAAGCAGTCAGTATGTAATCTATATGTCTGGTGTAGAGACTAGTTTGTTTCTCTGTGTGCAGAGCCTGTTTGTGCAGTGGGACAAGGAGTTTCAGCGCTTTGTTGTGCCACTGAGGGACAGAGGTGGATCTTCAGTGACTACAGCCTAACAGGGGTTAGTCTTCCTCAATTAAATGTGAAGGCAGTATACCCAAATATCATTATGTGATCAATGGGTTTAATAACAGTTACTGTTTTTGCTCAAAGCCATCAGTGTTTGAACTGGTGCGGAGGCCTGACTTTGCCAACCTACCCTTAGTCGTGGAAGACTTTGTGAAAGACAGTGGTGGATCGTACACAGGTGAGTTGACCTGCCCAGATACTAATTTGGTAAATACTTAATCAGCATTTAAAAAATAAATAACAACTTTTATGTTTATCTCTTTGTTTTCCAGCAAGTCAAGAAGATTCTGTTCATGTAGTCATAGACAAACACCTAATAACTGGTCAGAATATGCAGTCAACCTCACTTGCTGTAAATAATCTGATCCTGCTCTCTAGTGCCAAGTAAAAAATAGAAAATGTTAACATTAGGAGCACTGAAATTAAACTGCTTAGTTGTCCCACATTTATATTCATGTAATTAAAACAAACGTTCATCTCAGACAGATATTGGAAGATGCTGGGTTTAGAACAGATGTTTGGCAACACTGTAAATACTTCATTACTTTTCAATGCTGTTATTATAAAAACCACACAATCAAATGTCTTGATACGAAAATAAAAATGAGAAAAAAAAGGCAGATGTAGTTTTGAGGATGTTCAAAGCCAGAGAAGGGTTCATCTTCACAGCAAGCAAGGCTGCATCCAAGAGCAGAAATATTTGAGCAAAACAGCAGACGATGTCTGATGAGAGGCTGCAGATGTGTGTGGCACGTGAACAAGAGAAGAATATAACCCTTCATTTAAACGTTATACATATTGACGATCATGCACCTTCTGTTGTTGAATGGAGATGTGTCACTGCACTCTGACTAAACTGTACAAGTTGAAAATGTTTCACAACATCAATGAAAATCAATAAAACATACTGAAGTACCTCATGTCTGCTGCTAGTGTCGTTTGAATCAACAAATTCCAGATTTGTTCATGTAGAGAAGATTTCTCGACACTCATGACCCTCAAACAAGTTGAGTCTTAACTAAATCCTGTCAACGGCTTGTTTCAGAGATCATGTGACTTAGAAACAAAAAAAAACCCCAGAAAAATAATACCTGCATACAGCGTTTGAATTTTTTATGCTCCGTGTTCAAAGAAACATCCAGTGCTGATGGTCCACAGGTTTCACTATCAAGTCCAACAATCATAGGAGATCATAGAAATAGTCCAGTCCTTGTCCTAATTCCCATAAGGAAATTCCTGTTCCCAGTTCAGTAGCTAAAGAGATCCTCAGGTAGATTGACTGTAAAAGAATGTAAATAATGTTAATCTCCCCATGTAGCAGTAAACATAATGAAAACACTTCACTTAACAAAGTGAAAGGCAGATGTTCATAAAATGCTTAAATGTGCAAAAGACTCACCTTCAGTGACGGATAGTACACCACATGCTTAACTGCATTGTTCCTGAAATGAATGTCACAGATCGTTAAAATTTGCTGTTGGAAGTTTAAGATTCAAGCCATAATTTGTTGACTTTAAGTGTAATTAAATCAGTACCTCCTGTAACTGAAATAATGCTCTGCAGAATATTCGTCCCAGAGAAGTTTTGGCCTGTGTTCTCGCAAAATCTCAATGTACCTGCAGGAAATCAGAGACAAGTTTAAGACCCTGAACACCTATTTTCATTTTTTTCCAGCCTTTTACTACAATGTCATGGATTATTGCTACTGTATACCACAAAACTTGTGAAAAAAATGTTTTTATTTTACTTGAGAGATTTATGTTTTTAGTAGCTGCTCTTCTCACTGGCTAGTCAAGGTCTTGTTTGGAAAAGATTATGTAAAATACCAATCAGTTTAAAGAGTTAAACTTTAAAGTTGATTGTTGCTTATTTGGTTATGAATACTTTGTTAAGAAATTATTTGAATATTTTCAGGGTTTTTAAAGTGGAACTCCACTAATTGTATCCATCAAAGTCAGGTTTGGGGAATACTGCTGCATATGGGGGAAAAAAGTAGTATAAAGCCTTTTTGTGGGTCCAGAGGGTGCTTTGCGAAAGCTGATAAAATGTCCTCAAGTGATGTCACTTGAGTCAGTGTTGATTGGGGCAGAAGACTACAAGTTTGATAACAAAGAATCTGGGGATGTGGAGTTAGAAAGAAGTGAGTTTACCAGACCTGTCTAGCCTGCTCCTCATCTCTGCTTGAGGCTAGATTAGCTTAGCACTACTAGCATATCTATTACCAAACTGTTGTTAGTTGAGTTGCATTGTGGGTAATGTAGGCGCCAGTTTTGACAAGAAAGAAGAATGCCTAGAAGATCTCTGGTTCTGCTGCATCGATTTTGATCATATTTAAAAAAAAAAAAAAAAAAAAGCTTAAATCGGTGGAGTCTTCTTTTAAAGTTTGAAATGTATAAAACTTGTATTGCTAAAATGTAAATAAATTAGTCCAGCAGTAGTCACAGTATTATCTTACCTTCCTCCCAGGATTGGCTCTGTTCCCTGGCTTGCAAAATCAAGGCCATACAAATTGAGTCCAAGCAGGATCTTTTGCCTCCACTGAGTGGTGGGTGCAAGCTGGAGGACACAGTCTCTCATCCAGGGCAGGGGGGAGCTCGGGCCCGGTCTATTAAAAAACAAAAACAATAAACCCAGATAATTTAGAACATTGTTACTCTACTCATCATGTCACTACCTAAAACATTTCTACCACAATGAAGTGTCTGTGACACTCACCTGGCACCGCTGGAGTAGTCGTATGTCATGAGGCTGAATCCATCGACTACTGGGGCCAACTCCTCAAACTCCTCCCTGCCAAACATACCCGGCTGCCCCACACTGATTATGGTGGGAAAGAAAAGAAAGGCAAAGGAAAGTCAGCATCAATTTGTATATAGTATTTATAGTCCTTGAAAGTAAATTAATTGTATTCACCTTGTCACAGCAGGTGGGATGACAAGAATGCAGTCTAATCTTTTAGCCTTCAAAGTCTCACATATGTGTTTCACAAAATGGACCAGCTCCCTGTATGAAGAACATTTTGCATGTTTGATTATTTATATTATCTTCTTGAATAATCTCAGACAAAAAAAAAAGAATGATGGACAGGTTGTAATACAGATGTGTTAACAGAATAACTCACTTTCTTTTGTTTCCTCCCAGCTGGCTCCACAGCTCCAACGTGAAACCATCGAAACCTTCCGTCTGCAAGGCCACAGCTTCATTAGACAGACGCTGGATAAACACAACACTATTGCGAGTGAGTTAAAGATAAACACAACACTTAATTACCTTTGCAACATCCACCAGCTCACTTCCGAGCTCTTCAATTTCATCTTCACTCCCCAGCACGCTCATGTAGTCCTGGTAAGACCAGCCATCAAATAACAGCCGAGGCACTGAGGGTAAAGACAATTAAGCAACTAAAACAAATGACCAAACAATAACAGTTTGATCTGAAAGCACTTGCACACATTAACAGATCTGAGTTGTGGGCAGTGGGGAGGACATATACTCACCCATCCGGACTTTTTTGTTCGACTTGCGTACAGCTTTGGTCCAGCCTGGACAGACAAAAAGACCCTTGTACATTAGTCACTAGAAAACACTTCCCACTGGACATTGGTCAGTGACGTTGGTCCTCTACCTGTGTCATGATCGTGGAGTCCACTGACGTCAAAGGTTTCAGGTCCCCGTCGGCGGAGCTGAAGCCAAACTGGACACACTGAAGTTAGTTTAGCGCCAAAAATTTTGGCAACGTCATAGCCGTGAGAATTCCACTGGAGGATGGGAAAAATAAGACATGTAATTTAGAGATGAAGACTCAAAACAATCTACATGCAAAGAATAGGTTCACATTAAAGGAACGTTTTAAGTCTGTCTTAATACAACCGCTACATTTCTATATCTATGTTGAAAGAATTATCTGCCACTGCAATCATTCCCCCTACACATACTGGCCCTAAAGCTCCTTGTACAACTACAGCGTGAGAGACAGTCACGTTGTGTAACTTCTAAAGTTAAGGGCCAGAAGTAGCAATTACATTCATGGCTGATTAATTTGCCTGCCATCTTCTTAATTAATAGATTGTTTGGTCTAATAAACCTCAGAAAATAGTAATAAATGGCCACCATAATTCACAGATCTAAAATGTACCATCATATAAGACAAAGAAAAGCATAAAATCTTTACTGTGGGGGACCGGGCATAAGCTAATGTTTGGCATTTCTGCTTGAAAAAGGTGTTAATGATGAATTCATTATCCAAAAAGTTGCCAATTAATTCTCTGAGAATCGATTATTTAGCTATTTCAGCTTTTTTTTTTGCGTACAGAGTCATTTTAACTATTCCCGTTGATCACGCATCTTGTGCAGAGAAAATACAGAGCAGATTCCCCAGACTTATGTTCAATCTTAAAAGATTGAGATTGGTCTGGTGATAGCCAGACTATGTACTTCCTGTGTGTCAAAGGATAACTTTTAAAATCCTATTACTTGTCTATAAAGCATCAAATGGTCTCGGACCTAAATACATATCTGATTTACTTGTACACAACGAAGATTTTAGTTTTCGATGCTCTCCACCTGTGGAACAAGCTTCCTGAATGCCTGCAGTATGCTTAAACTGTCAGCTCATTTTAATCAGGGGGACTCAAAACATTATTGTTTACTGCGGCTTTCCAATAAATTAGATACATAACTTCTTTTTAATCTGTAACCATTTGTTTGCTTGCTTTTGCTTTTTGTTTTTATTGTCTATTAAAGCCAATGTTAATGTTTTCTTAAACATCTTATGTTTAATGTATGTCTGTTCCCCTGTAAAGCACTTTGAATTGCCTTATTGTGTCTGAATGGTGCTGTATAAACAAACTTGCCACTGCTTCTGCCACTGCATATGGGCAGAGTGGGCATGAGTGTAGCATTAGGACAGACCTGAAATAATCTGAACCTATCCTTTAATGCTGTGTTGTCAAATGTTAAACAGCAGCAAGGATGTGTAGAGATATGTTGGTGACTTACAGGTGTGACATATCCAAGCACTGATCCTTGAAATGTTTTCTTGATGTGAGCCCAGTGTCTCTTTTCCTCCTTCACTATGTCTTTCCATGGCGGGTCTGACACAACGAGGCCTCTCTCCAACACAGACAACTCAGATGGAGATGTCTAAACAGTGAGATCGAATAAAAAAACAATTTCAGTGACAGATCATGACTTGACATATGGCAGGCGATGATGAGGGCCTCTTCCTGATTCTGGAGGTAAGTCCAGAGACATGCCAGGGAAACTAGAGGACCTGTATGACCTGTGACAGCACACACAGCTCGCACCCATTTCAAGGTACAGACTGGAAGTTTAACTCACCTCGGCCTCAGCTTTAGGCGATTTCTTTGCATCAGTTTTTGAAAGAGTGGCACTGACCAACCAGCAGCATGAGATGGCATGCAGCAGGAATAATGTCGTTCTCATTTCCAAAAAACGCAGTGAACAGGAGTGATGAAGCAGTTACATGTAAAACAGGTTAGCTCAGAGTCTGCAGGTTTGCAGTGCAAGTATACTTCCTTCCTGACTGAGATCTGGTAGATAAAATACCAGCATATCCTCCTGCGGTTTGAAGTCACACAGAACAACGGGCCAAAACAGCCCCGTTCACAATGCTAAAATATACAATTTATAACAAACAACCTGGTGTTGACTGTCGGGCGGTTTGTGCCAGTTTGATTGACAATAAGCTCAACGTGTTTCTTGCGCGTCAACGGAGCTGGGTAACTTCCGCGTTGTGTGTTTTTCAAAATAAAATTTGTGTGAGTGAGCGAAGAGTAACGTTAACGTTAGTCATCTGAGCAGATAGGGGGCAGTGTAGCTAGAATGCTAAAAATCTAGCACAATAAAAGAAGACAACATGAGTCAAACAAACACACTGGTTTAATGTATACTGTCTATGGTTTAATGCTATAGAATATATTAGCAAGAAAGTTTCAAGTTCAACCTCTGCCTCTCCAGATAACTGACATTGACGGGTGAGTGTCATTCTCGCTTGCTAACTGCAGCTAAAGTAGCTAAGTAGCTAGTTCGAGTGCAGTGTGGTTAGCAAGCTAACATGTCAGCATTTCTGGAAATTAAAACTCTTCATGAAGCTTTAACATAATACTAAGCTAAACCCTGCTAGTGGTTCCTCATATATTACCCGTAATGTTAACAACCATCGAATATAGCTAATGATAATGCATGAGAGGCAAAACATGGGGCTGTAACGTTATATATTTACCAATAACATGACGTACAATATTGAAATATGTATGTGAGGCTGTGCGACTCAGTGGTAAAAAAAAATTATTCAGGCTTTTTATTGTTATTTGTAATAAAATACTCCACTTAAATTAAAAGTCCTGAATTCAAAATGTTACTTGCCTACGTTACACGTTCAAATATATATCAGCATAAATGTACCCACATGTATAACTCAGTGTAATTGGATGCAAGATTTCATGTTCTAGTAGTACAGCACGTTTACAACTTAAAATCACTCCATGAATTTGTATTACAAATAAATAAAATGGAGTAAACAGTGCAATATGTGCCTCTGAAATGCAGCTAGTGGGTGTGGAAGTATATACTAGTAGCATAAAATGAATATACTAGCTATAGTGCTTGAATAAATTCAGTTACATGCCACCACTGCTGAGATTCACCCTCGTTAATGGGAGAACTAATCTAGCCATAAATTACAACATACGTTTTATCAATCAAATGTGACCTGGAATTTGTATTGCATTAAAAGTTACCAGTAGTTAGTAAGTAGGACCTCTTCTGGTTTGTCTTTAGCTTAAGTGAAGTAGTACTTATATGTTGGTTTGGATCTGTGTGCTGTAACACTGGTCATCTTTTGGGTCTTTTTAGTGAGTGATGGCGATTGAACAATTTGTTTCAAAAACGCTTGAGCTTCTACAGGAGGAGAGGGAGGCTGAAATAGAGGAGACCAGGTACGTAAAATAACATCCAGACTGCGTTACTTACTTTTTTGATACCAACGCTATAAAATAAAAATAAATTACAACATTACGTCACAAATCTTTTTATTTATTTTTCAGCTCCTACTACGTGAGCTGTGTCTCTACAACGTGTACCGCTAAACAGCCAATCACCAACATTATTAGATCTTGGTAGAAGCATGCTGCATGCTTATTGGCTCACTGACGATCATGAAATTTACTCCTTAGGTATTGAAATTGGGTATTGAATGACAAGGCATTTTTCAATACTCAATACTTCAGAGGCAATTTGGTTGGTGCCTAAAAAGTATTGAATTCGGTACCCAGCCCTACTTGGAAGAGACAGATTTAAACAGAGTGGTCAAAAATAAAGCAACAGTTATTTTGTTTTTTTTACCTGGTATGGGTCAAGCTCCATAAACACGGGATCCTACACTTACCATAATTGCACTTGGTAGTATCTCCCTGCCTTGTCTTGTTGTAGATAGCAGTCACTATAAATTATTTGTTCTGTGCCCTCAGGATATGGCAGGAGAACATCTCTCTCAAGGATCTTCAAAATAAAGGAGTATGCCTGCTGAAATTGCAGATAGGAAGTCAGTCCACAGGCCTGTATGGTCGCACAGTCGTCGTCCTCGAGCCAAGAAAGTATCTTGGTTTCTCATCTCTGCCAAGCAACAGCTTTGGACCTGGTGAGATGGAAGAATAAGCCATCTAATCTGTGGGTTTCTTTGTTACTTTTGTTTCATATTTTGCTTAATGTGACATTTATGTCTTTTATTACAGGGGACATTGTTGGCTTGTATGACACTGGCGGATGCACCGCAGCTTCACAGATTGGCACAGGAATAGTGACGAGGGTCAGCCAAGCTTCTATAAGTGTGGCCTTTGACGATTCAAAGGATGGCCTTAGCTTTGATACAGATGCTCTTCACAACCTCTTAAAGTTAGCAAATGACGTCACCTACAAACGAATGAAAAAGTGAGTGACATTGTGTAATATAAGACAGTTACAAGTGAGTTAGGAAACCGTGTAACAACTTATTTTCTGTGTGTTTTGTGCTTGCAGTGCATTGAATACATTAAATGGATACAGCAATGGACCAGCTGCCAATCTAATAAATGTTCTCTTCGGTGACACAAAACCTTCTTCTCAATCGCAGCCAAGCAAGTCGCGCTTCACAAAGCAAAATATTATCAAAAACTAGTTGTTCTATGTAATTGTGCTTGTTGGTAGCTTTTACACAACTATGCAGCATACACTGATTTCAAAAACTTGCAAATCAGCATGGATCATACAATACACAGACTAATTCTGGATATTCTATCATGTTTGATCAGATGAAGTTAAATTCTTTAACTCAAACCTGGATGATTCCCAGAGAGAAGCTGTGTCCTTTACTCTGTCTCAGAGAGAACTGGCTGTGATTCATGGACCACCAGGCACTGGGAAAACCACCACAGTGGTGGAGATCATCCTGCAAGCAGTCAAACAAGGCCAAAAGGTGCAGAAATTCAGTTACATTTACCCTGTTCTGTCATTGTCTTTTATTGTTGCAGTACTTTTCATAATTGGATTCTGTGTTTGGGCAGGTCCTGTGCTGTGCTCCCTCTAACGTGGCTGTGGATAATTTAGTGGAGAGGTTAGCCCGGTGCAAGGCAAAGGTCCTCAGGCTAGGTCACCCTGCCAGACTGCTGGAGTCCATACAGAAACATTCACTAGACGCCATCCTTGCTCAGAGTGAAAATGCAAACATCATCGCAGACATCCGTAAAGACATGGATAAAGCAATTGTAAGTATTTGAGTGTGTGTGCTCCAAGGTTATAACTATAACCTATTATATAGGTTATAGTTTTGAATTTTGAATTAGTTTTTATTTTATTTTAGTTTAACTTAGTTTTCAGAGTGTGTTTGCTAATCGTAGTTTAGTTTCAGTTTTTCAGAAAGGTTTAGTTTTTATATATGTAGTTGTGATATATTTGAGCGGATCAGGGGTCCGTTCCAGGAAGGAGGTTTTTAACAAACTCTGAGTGTAACCCTGATGTCTGAGTTGATTTACCCTGAGATGGGAAACTCTGAGTTTTCGGTTCCAGAAGAGCTGATTTGAGTTGGTTCAATCAAGATTACGTGCGTGCACAACCACTATAAAAAGGCAGCATGAATGGAGCCATGATTCTACGATTCACCATGGTAACAACCACAAACAAACGGGTCGGCGGAAATACTCATGCGCACATACAGCGAGTTTGAACCTACTGTCTATGGTTTGAACATGCATTTCGTTAAAAAAGCAAGACAGAGAATTGGTGTGGGAGAAAATTGCTGCTTGAGTCAATGCGTAAGCATTAACAGTGTATTAATGTCATATTTAATAACAGTTAACTTATAATATTACTGGTGAAAACTGGAATTGTTTTACACTTATAATTTCATTTAGGTGCAATCATGCGGGTGAAAAAGTAAGCTAGTACTAATCCCATTCTGAGGCTGCAGCACCATGATCATTAACAGAACTATAATGTATAATCATTTATTTCTTTTTAATGGCTCTCACTGGTTTGTGTCCAGTGAACACTACAAAAACGTTTAAAAAACGTTTCAGAGCGAGTCACACTTTTCTGACAGCTCTGCATACAAATAAAGAAAACTGCCGTCTGCAAAAAACGTAATGCGACACAAAGAATCTGCGTGGATGTTAAAGCCTGTCCACGATGGTTGATGTTAGTGATATGAGGACGGATAAGGTATCTACATATCTAATGGACTGTGATTTTAAAAAATACCTCTCAAATTGGTTATGTGGAAATGAAAATACATCTATAGTCAGGACTCAATACCGACGTAAACTCTCTGTGAATTAATACAGCTTTTTCATCAATGGGATCGTCGACAAAAGGACATGACATGTTTGAGAAAAAAATGTTTTATAATCTGCCTAACATAAACCAATACGTTTTTTTTATTCATGCAGATAACAAACTTCATTAAAATGCGCCTGATACAGACTGACTGACTGAATGAATGAGGAAATGAGTTTCCTCAAAAAAAAACTTGAGTTCTTTTTTTCTCAGTTTCTTGAAGAAAACCTGCTCCCGACCAGGTTAGGTTCACAGGCTCAGTTACCATAGTAACTGACTCTGAGGTTAAGTTACCTCTCTTTCTGAAACAGAAAACCCAGAGTTTCCCTCATCTCAGGCTTAACAAACTCAGAGTTTTCACTAAACCTGCTTTCTGGAACGGGCCTCTGCTCGTAAACGCAAAACAAATTTTAGTGTAAACTAACAAAGTTGTGTCGTATATTATCGCTAAAACTGAAATGATTCACATTCAGTTTTATTAGTTTTTTAACCTGGCACTATAGTTTCAGTTTAGTTTTACATTTTCTTGGTGTTAGTTTTTATTTAGTTTTAGTTTACTAAAAATATTTTTCACTGCTTATTTTCGTTTTAGTTTACTATAATAACCCTGGTGTGCTCCTAATAGAATGTGTGACATCTTGATCGGTTTGGAATATATATATATATATATTATTATTTTTCTCAGAAGGGAATAAAGAAGATGCGTGAAAAAGGAGACCGGGTGAACTTTAAAAGAGAAATAGGGGAGCTAAGAAAAGAGCTGAAAACCAGGGAATCAACAGCCATTGCCCAGATCCTAAAAAGTGCGGATGTTGTGTTATCAACTAACACAGGTCAGTATTAGCCTCGAGTGGAGAAAATGTACTTCAGTCTTTGCAGTGATGATAAAAGGCAATTAGAGAGCACTTGTCTGTGTCTGCAGGTGCTTCTGGTGACGGCCCTCTGAAGTTCCTGCCAGCAGGGCATTTTGATTGGGTGGTGATAGACGAGTGTGCTCAGGCCCTGGAGAGCAGCTGCTGGATCGCCCTGCTCAGAGCGCGCAAGTGCATTCTGGCTGGAGATTACAAGCAGTTACCGCCTACTATCAAATCACAAAGGTAAGGTTTTAATGCATTTCTTGATAAATAATTTGTCCTGTGGCAACAATTAAAACATTTTCTATAAAACCCATGAAAACATCTGTGAAGTATTTCGTCATAACATTAAAAGGTCCCATGACATGCTGCTTTTTGGATGCTTTTATGTAGGCCTTAGTGGTCCCCTAATACTGTATCTGAAGTCTCTTTCCCGAAATTCTGCCTTGGTGCAGAATTACAGCTACTAGAGCCAGTCCCACAATGAGCTTGACTTATGGTGCGTTCTTTTTGTCTTGTAATTGCAACTAGTAGCTCGAGTGTGACGTCACATCCATGTCGGAAAACGAGTTACCGTGGGTTGTTGCGTTCTTTTTGTCACACAATACTACGAGTTGGAGAAAAGATGGATTTTTGTAACATTTTTAGTAACATTTAGGATTCTATTCACCCAGTTATTGACATATTACACAACTATATTTCACAGTTTGATGCATGAAAATTACGTTTTGATTAACGTTAACGTTAGGCTACTGCTCTGCTTTCTGCTCATGGCTCGGCTTAAAGCCGTTGTTGTCATATAGCAACCGAGCGTCTAAGCTGCACAAGCTACAAAATAACTAATCGGGCGGTATTTAACTCCTAATAAGACTGTAGCGACATGCCTATAGGTAGCAGTATACAGTGCTATGTGTACGACTTCTTCATTTGGTTACAACAAAGACAAAAGTGCTTAAAACTGTAGAAAACCACAATGTTTAGTACGTGTGATGCACGACGTAGCCATCTTTGAAAGTGAGCTCGGGGTCCTCTGAGTTCAGACGACTTGACGAGTCATAATTACGACCTCGGGGGCGTTCTTTTTGCAACTTCCGGGTCGTAACTCCGGAAAACAACTCGTAAAACGACTTCGGTGGACAAAAAGAACGCACCATAAGTATGTGCCATTTCTGTGTCTGTAGCTATTAAGGAGGAGAGAGGGGGGGCAAGGTGGAGGGTGGGGGTGTGGCCTTGACCAACTGCCGCTTTGCTAGTTTGAAAGCCATGATGTCTCTCTCTCATGGGTGGGCCAAGTTCTCTGGGTGGGCAAAGCAGAGAAAGGGGAGGTAACCATCAGAGTTTAGCTCTTAAATAACAAGTTGGGATGTTTTTTTCTGAGCTTTAACACTCCGAAACTCAGCTAATCTGCTTCATCAGGACAGAAAATGTTTGTTCTCTTTGACTTTGACGGCCAAATTGAGAAGCTGATTGAGAAATAAGTTTTCAGAAAGTTTGCTGCACATTTTTCTCTTTTTGTGCTCCACAGGGCTGCATCAAAAGGCTTGTCTCTCAGTCTCATGGAGAGACTCATCCAAATGTATGGGGACTCAGTGGTACGTATGCTAACAGTTCAGTACCGCATGCACAGGGCCATCATGGAGTGGGCCTCCAAAGAGATGTACCAGGGAAGACTAACCGCTCACAGCTCTGTAGAAAGACACTTGTTAAAGTGAGTGCAAGCTTGATGATGGAAAGTATCTCACTTTTGTATTTCAGTGAATGATAACTCATTAAAGTGTTAAAATGATGTCTTTGATGCAAAAGAGATTTACCAGAAGTCGCCTGCGTTGAAGAGACCAGCACGCCACTTCTTCTTATCGACACTGCGGGCTGTGGTCTGAGTGAGATGGAGGTCACAGATGAGCAGTCCAAAGGCAATCAAGGTTAGTCATTTTAATTGTAAAAAATAATAATCATTTTATTACAGTTAGGGTGTTGTGGGATCTAACCGTAAGTTTACTTTATCCTCAGGTGAGGTAGACATTGTTGAACTGCACATAAAGGCCTTGACTGAAGCTGGGGTTAAGGCTAAAGACATCGCTGTTATTGCTCCGTACAATCTACAAGTAAGTCACTGATTGATTTGAGGAACTGTAAAATAGATCTTAACTCAACTGCTACTACTGTACTGTGTCAAAGCAATATTGCATAGGGTAAGTGTCCATATATTTTGAATACAAGATTTACACTTTCACATGAAAATAATATCCCCAAAATGAAAAATTGTAGCCGGGAAATCCAGACCCAAATCTGAAAGATTAAGGGTCTGGCATTGAGTAATGAAAATGGCCCAACTCGAGGGGCGGCACCAAGCATGCATTTGAAAATCATACTGCACGCAATTGGCTAACACTACGACCAATCACAACAATACACGGGGTGACGTATCCAGAGCCCCATACGCTTAACTACCAGCCGAGCTAACTGGTAGATTAAACATCTGTTTAGCTCGACTTTGGCCCGCCTATATCAGATACAACGATGTGATTGGTGCAGCACAGCTACAAGGGCATAATGAGCATCATTACTCAATGCCAGAGTGACTTGCTGAGCAAATTCATATTATATATTATATTATAATATATATATTAGTGATGCACTGAAATGAAAATTCTTGGCCGAAAACCGAAAAAAGAGGAACCCAAGACCGAAAACCGAAACACCGAAAGAAATTATGCCAATTATTAGTACCATTGCATTTATGACTATGACTGTGTACTATCTTTACTAAAATCAAGGCATTGCAATTGTATAAATTAATATTAAAGTTTAATTAAAAAAATATCTAGCAGAAATATGGCTACAATCTGATAGTCACATACAGTATATAGTAGCCTAAGAACAGAATAGCTTACCTATTGTTGTTATTATTATTATTTCAGGCACTTTCTTGCAGGATTTCACTGAACATATCAGACAACGAGGGTGCATGCCCCTCATCTGGTGCAGCGAGACAAGTCTTTTTTTCTGCGCTCTGATCTCCTCCTGCGCTGGGCGCTGCTCCGTGCGCTGCTCCGTCTCAGTCTCCACGCGGGTTCTCTGCATCCATCGCGGCCTGGATCATTTCTCGTGCGCCCTGCTTTATTTCCGCATCCAAGTAATGGTCTTTATAACGCGGATCAAGTACAGTCGCGATGAAGTGCAGAGGATCTGAATAGATCTCAGTGAAACGTGTGCTGACAGACTCTAAGAGCGTACTTTTCATTATTTTCACTCCGTGGTCAGTCTCAACCTCTTTGCTTAGGAGACGCTTTGCAGGTGGAACGGATCGGGTACTGACACACGTGCAGGTCGCGGTTTTTGTTTGCGTCATCACAACATTTTCGGCCGTATTGTTTCGGTGATAAAAGTATTTCGGCCGAAAATGCCTATATTCGGTGCATCCCTAATATATATATATAATTGTATTGATATTTGTCTGGATTTCCAGGGTAGAAAAAATGTACTGTTAAAATAGAAATCTAAAGTGTCTCAAAATAACTCATTGATGTGATGTTTTTATGTTTTTATCTCTGTTAAGGTTGATCTTCTGCGTCAGAAACTTTCTGCGAGGCATCCGGAGCTGGAGATAAAGTCAGTGGATGGATTTCAGGGCAGAGAGAAAGAGGCTGTGGTGTTGTCATTAGTTCGGTCCAACAGAAAGGGTAATTTATTTTACTTTTGCTCTGAGGTCTCTTTTTTTGTTTCTGCCACACCATGAATGTTGGCAGCATTCATTTATTCATTTGTTCATTCTTTTAATTTTAGGAGAAGTTGGATTTCTGGCAGAGGACAGAAGGATTAATGTGGCTGTTACACGTGCGAGGCGTCACATCGCTGTCGTGTGCGACACCCAGACTGTCCAGAATCATGCTTTCCTGAAGTCCCTGATCAATCACATGACTGAGTTTGGCGAGGTCAGAACAGCATTTGAGTACATCCGAGACATCGTGCCACAAAACTACACCCGCGACCATAAAGACACAAAGACTTCTACGTCTGCCAGCAGCTCCACGTCCACCAAACAGAAGGTCAAAGATCAGCCTCCCAGCAGGGCCAAGCAACAACAAAAGAAGTCCACTGTAAGCAGCAGTAATGGAAATTCTGCTGGTACAGAGAAGAACACAAAGTCCTGCATAACCGCACTGACAGAGGAAGAGCAGAAGAAGAACAGATATGCTGAGATCAGAGCGCAGGTGGAGAGCTTTCTAAAGGCCTCAAATCAGAATGAACTACAGTTCCCACCATCGTTTAACTCTCATGACCGCCTGCTGGTCCACCAGATTGCTGAGGAGCTGGGCCTCGTGCATGAGAGTAAAGGCGAGGGGAAAGACAGGTGTATTACTGTCGCCAGGCCCCTGGTGTCAGCACCAGCTGAGGAGCCAAGACAAGAAGAAGATGAAGAAGCTCAGGAAGAAGAAGCAGTCCCTAATCCCCAAATAGAGCCTCTGTGTCAACCTCCATTAGACCTCAAAAGTTTACATTTGGAGCGAATGAAGAGGGAGCAGCAGAAGAGGGAAGAAAATGCTCAACAGAAAAAGCAACAGAACAACGTCCCACCAGCTAAGGCCCAGTCATTAAAGAAGCCCAAGTTGGCTAAAGGTTTGTAATAGAATCCTCTAATTTTAAAGTGTTATTTGAACCTGTCTGTTCCAATATGTTTGCAACAATTCAGCTCTTAACCATTTCTCTCCCAGGAAAGAGCCGAATGAAGGCAGGCGCCTGCGGCATCGCTGCTGCCGCCGTTCCAGATGATGACTTTGACACACTTATCAACGCTGTCATCAAGGCCGACAGCGTATGCAGTTTTGTCAAGTGTAAAGCTTCCGTGCTGACACTTGGACAGCTTTGCCTGTTCTGCAACAGGCAATATTGTCTCAGTCATCATATACCAGAGGTAGGACAGGAACAGACCCTAACCAAATAGTAGCTGTTTTGGTTTGTGGGTTTTTAGTATGTCGCTGTATTGAAAATGCACGGATGATGCCAAGTATTTTAAAAGTCTGTGTATTGATATTTCACCACAAGTGTGAAAAATCAATTTCTTAAATGTAAGAAAATTGTGGTTTTCTGATCTGATTGTCATGCTGTTAACCCTTTTTAGGTTCACGGCTGTGGGGATAAAGCCAAGTCTCATGCTCGAATGAGAATAAGCAAAGAAGGCGTTCTTTACGCCGGGAGTGGGAAGCGCGACAAATCAATGGACCCCAGTAAGAAAGCCTATCTGCAAAGGAAACTGGACTCTAAACTGAAAGATATGTCATCACAGAGGAAACCAAAAAAAGACAAAGAGAATGAAAGTTAATGATACCAAATCAACTCTATAATTAACATACCTGGGGACTTTTTCTTTTTGAACAAGATTAAACAATAAAAATGTTTGAAAGTATTAAGTTGATCAAATATACAGTATGTTGTCTTTCTAACCTTCATTGGACACAGTTTGGTAATATACAATTTGCTGCTGAATTTTTTAAATTGAAACTATGCAACGTGTTCCTTATTTTTGTCAGTTGTAGCACCTGTTGCACACACTCAACAAACAGTCTTCTTCAACTCTAGTGCCATGTGTTTTCCTGTATGTGACTCTACCCTACACACACCGTTACTGTCAGAGGACAGATTGTCAGTGGGATGGACATTTCCCCCATTGCACACAATCCAGGGGAGAAGTAGGGGAAAATCCTCTCTGTAAATTTGTCTTTGAATGTGTGTATTGTTGTCAAATCAGCAGCGTTGATGAAAACGACCTTTCCTTTGTCAAAGTCCAGCTGTACCGTGATCTTCTCAGGCATCTGCTTCATCACGAGCTTAGTGCGAGGTGAGGTCTGGGCCCAGAATGAGTCTCCATTGCAAAGGCCGATCACCCAGAAACCCTCGCTCGGGTTGAGGAAGACGCTACTCTTCCTCTTGATGGACTCTTGTGCCACTCCAATGTACCAGTCTTTGCCCTGGCCCACCTCCACGGTCCAGCTGTGCTTCCCGGATGTGAAGCCGTTCGCTCCAAGCACACACACACGGCTGGTGCAGCGTTCGGGGTTGTCAGGTAGGAGCTGCTTACTGCTGTATTGTACACAGGTCAACTCTCCAGAGAACTTTAAGTTGGACTGGGCAGTGTTTGGATCCAGGGTGATGGGAACTGAAAGTATAAACAAAATTCAGTACATTGAAAATAGTAAATCGTAAACTTTACCTTTTTAAGGCATTGTCTGTTCACCTACCACATGTGACGATGTTGGCCATCTTCTTCCAAATTCCAAACCTCAGTAATCCCAGATGCTTTGCAGAGTTGATCAGGATATCTCTGATACACTCTGGCTCTTGAATGTTGCTTTTGGCCCTGAAACATGTTGAAGTAATCACTACATTGTGTTATGGAGAGGGGACAGTTGGTATTCATTTTGGGAGATAGTGAGTAATGCATACCTCTTCTTTGTCTGCTTGTAGTCCTTAAGTTACCGAAACAAAGTGGGGAAAAAAAAATCATTTAACAAAATGTCAGGTGGGTAGCTATATGCACATCACATGTAGGTTCAAGGCTTTGGGAAAATCAGCAGTGATAAAAAAGTAACACCTGCACACTGACACTAAAACACAAAATGATTTAAATGGGCAAAGTTTTGATCCCAGTCGGATGTTTATAGTACAAACATGAAAGGAAACATTTTGGTTTATGACCAAATACCTGGAAAACATTATGTGCATGCTAACCCATTAAACTAAAACGGTGAACATGGTAAACTTTACCTAAAACATTAACATGTTAGCATTGTCATTGTGAATGTGTTAACAAGCTGTCGTTAACATTTAGCTCAAAACACCACTGTACAAGTAAATACAGATGATTTTTTTTTTTTTTATTAACATACACTAACATACATTTATGTTATTGTCAAGAATGTGGACAACTATCAACAAACTATACCTTAAATATATCTAACTTCAAAATATGGAAGTTTACTTCAAATGTTTCATATTCTTGATTTGACTTCAGGCTCAGACAATAAAGGGTTATTAAATGAAGCTGTTAATTGAGTTTTGTGGATTTTATGTGTATGTTATTAGAAAAGTATGATGTAGGCCTATATGTCCATAGTGGTGAAACAAACTTTTTTGTTAAAAGATTTCCTTTTGTGTACTCAACTATTTTGGATATTTTTTTATATGCTTGATATATTGTTGTATACAGTATATTGTTGTACATAATGGTTGTAAATGTACCTGTAGAAATGGTAAGTCCTTCGCTCTGAGGGCTTCCTCAATATCACTGATGGTGGAAGAGAGCGTTTTGATCTGGCCCTTGATGTTTTCCAACTTCTCACACATCACCTGGGTTTTAATTTCCTCTTCCTGTTTAAGCACCTTCAGTCTACTGTTTTCCTGCTCCTGAAAAAACCGGCGTAGATTCTCAAACTCCTCCTTAATCGCTTCCTCAACTTGATAAGCTTGGCTCTGTAATGTTGAGAGAGCTGGTTATTTTGACAGTAAATCAAATATATGTTGATGATTTTTGGGCCGAAAGTAAATTTAACACTAAAGATTCAGAATTTAAATGTCCAACAGTTAAGCTCCATAAATAGTGAAATATAACTGCGAGTAGATGTACAACAAAACTCATACGCACAATAAATAACTCTTACCTGTATATAGTTTTTGGTTTCCTCCCAGTGTGCTTTGGTCTTGTTTAGTATTCTGAGCTTTTCCCTCAAGGACTCCAGCATGGCTGAAATTTCTGTCTGAAATGTTAAAAAAAGGTTAATTAAAGGTGCTCTAAACGATGTTGGGTGACGGCACTTCTTGTTGACCTTGTTGAAGTATTTTCAAACAAAATGAGGCTAGCTCGCCCCTCCCTCCTCCTCATCCCGTCCCCTCTCCCTCCCTTCCATGCTTCTGCACACTAACCCCCAACTCCCACCCCCAAATCCTTCTTGTCGGTTATTGGCTGGATTGCTGGAAGACTGTTTATGTTTGGTGGTGCAGGTTGGCCAGTTTGTTTTTGTTGCCGTTTGTGGAGCCTGGGCTGTCTACAGAGACCGTGTTTTTTTACAGTGTGTTTAGGGGACAGGCAGCACGCGGATAGTGAGGAGATGTTTGCTGTATATGACAAAAAATGTAGCCTTAAAAACACGTTACATCGCTTAGAGCACCTTTAAGAGTCTGGGAGCTGTAACAATGAATCTCTTAGTCGATAGACCAAATATTTATTTGCAATGATTTCCCTGATAATTGATTAGCTGCTTTTCTGTTTTATGTAATCGTTAACACAATTTCAGACTGGTTGGTCTGGGATATTGTGATGGACACTTTTTACAGACTAAATGATAAATCAATTAATTGAGAAAACAAAAAGTAGTTGTTAGTTGCAGCCCTATTAAATCCCCTTCTACACCAAAAAAAAAAAAAAAAAAAACCACAGTAGCAACACATCCTTGCTCTCACAGATAACTAATTGTGTTTCTTCTGTTTCTATTTTTACCTTTCTCTGTTGGGCCCCCTCCTCCACTGGACAGCACTCGTGAACTTTATGCTGTTTTGACGATTGGCAGACGAGACAGATGAGCACTTCGTCATTCTGACAAAAAAGTTTCAGCTTCTCATTGTGAAGAAGGCAAACTTGTTGATTCCTGCTTGTCTTTTGCACTTGATATTCGTCCGCAGCTATCTTTAGTAGCAAATTGATAGGAGGCCTCTGAGGGACAGACACAGAGCGACACACAGGACATTCTCGACATCCTTTCCATTCCCAGAACTTCTGTAAACAAACTCTGCAAATATTGTGGCCACATTTTAGGAGAACAGGAAGGTAATAAATCTCAGAGCATTGAGGACAAAGTAAATCCTCTTCAGAGAATGAAATCGCTGCCATCAGGCTTAAGGGTTCTTGTGAAGTGAGGTGACAGGAAAACGTCCTTCCTTCCCCTGAGCTGTTGTGACTAGGCGGTACAACCCTTAACGCTTGGTTGAAACTTCTAAAAATGCTGGCAAACTAGTACGACTGGTTAAATGCGCATTCCACATACTATGTCAAAACCGTGTGCGTGTGAAATAAGAGACATTCACTTTCGGTGCACTTTATTTTCCATATTCAACAAAGTAACATGGTTTGACTCAATGCATAAATATATTAACAATGCATTTTAGTCAGACATTAAACCATGATTGTATCAACATGATGTCTAGAAAAACATAATTCTACATGTAGTTAAATGTTGTGTTATTGCTGCATTAATCCTCTGAGGGCAAAGCTTAGAGGCAAAAACAGAGGTAGTTAAAGATGAATGATGATCTTATTTATACCCCAGAACCAAGAATAAAAAGTATAGACAATGTCCATGCTTTACAAGAGTTTGACATTGGCTGTACTACAGGTAAACAGACAGTGAATCAACATTATATTCGATGCAGGGACCTCAAACAAGAACCAGGCGCTGTTCAGAAAGTGAGGTCCAGCAGTGATGTGTGAGAAACATAAGTGCTTGTGCAGTAAAAGTAAATGTGTTGGTCTCTCTTCTCATGCTGTCAACCTACTCACGTTGTATAGAGAGAGTACAAAATACTTCATGTTTTAAAGCTGCAGTATTGTGTTTATTCCTCAAGTTCGGTTATATAAGTTTGCTTTCATTATGAATGTTTCAAAAAGGGTTAATAAAGAAATGATTTTGTCCCCGCAGCACCAACAATTTATCCTGTTTTCACCATATGATTGAACTTATGTGTTTCACATCAAGGTTTTTTAAAAGAGTACTTTTGTACACTGCAACTAGTCTTACTAAAATTTAGTAAGCGTTTACAGTTTGAGGAAAACCGACTGTATATAAAAAACCTTGTTTCAGCCACAATGATTTTTATTTGACATGGCTTTTTTTTTTTGTCCCAAATCACAATATATCTCAAATAAATTGAACAAATATATAAGGAATATGAATGATAAAAGCCACTGAATATTAAGAAATACTATAATAAACAATTCCGAAATAAGTAAATAAAGTTACATGGATACATCATTTGATGTAATCCTGTGCTGCTTGGCATTGTAAATACATGCAACATTAACTGAAGTGATAGTTTTTTTTGGCTTTCTCCCTAAAACCACCTTACAATGCCTCTGCAAGTAAATGATCTCAATCTGACTACTGACATTTTACCAATCAATATTTACATGACTACAAATGAAAACACTACATTAAAACATACTGTATCTCCTCTAAATAGTTATCTGACAAGTGTGTAATTGGTCAAAGAAGATCCTTTCCCAATAGGTTTCCTTCTCAACGATATTTGTCCTTAAATTGCAACAATACGTTGATGTCAGACTTAAGAGTAAAACATGGACAGAAAAGGAATTTCTATGAACACAATGTGTGTTGATCCGGCTCCTTAATCTCAGTGAATAAGGAAAGAAACAGCTGCATGAACCTGTTCTGTAAAGACATACTAGTTTTTGAATGGTTAAGAGATTTTAGCGCATTTTAGGTTTTACAAAACACCTCAAATAAATCAAACCTTTTAAACAAATTAACATGAGAATAGAATGTACATGAATACAATAATAAATATACCATGTATGAAATTAGTTAAATTCAGAAATGGCTCTGTGTTCTGATAAAAAAAAATTGTTGATAAAAGAAAAAGTGGATGTTGTGTAAAAGGTAATCAGACTATGAACAACAAACCCTGCGACTCAGATCACTGAAGATCATTTCATCTTGATTTACGAAAAACAATTCTAATGCATGAAATAGCAATGACAAGTTATAAATGCTCTTTGGACGGTCCATATTCCTCTAGATTTAAATTCTGCAACAAAAAGTCCAGTCATCAGAGACAATATAGGCTCTTTCTTCTGCAGCTTGAATTAAAATGTAACACTGTCGTTTATACCTCCTCAGCCAGCTGTAACTCACAGACTGATGTCTGTTAATAAGATGGATGCCTTGAATGTGTCCTCAGAGCCACACTCTGGGTTCGGTTCAGCATCCTCTTCACAGAGCAGTGAATTATTACTCCTCAAACATCTTCAGCACATCCCGAGGCTGCCTGCTTCTCTCAGATCAGTCAGGAGCCTGGGAGGCTTCACGCTGTGTCTGCGGATCCAACGCACAAACACAGTCTCACAATCACACAAATCCAGGTTTCATTGAGGACTTGAAACATTTAGGACAACCCTTTGTCCCGTTTGTCTGCAGACACCTGAAAGGATAAAGCAGCCGAGTGTCAACAGCTTTATCTGTCAGCTTGTAAGCCTGTTAAAATAAAGAAATACACATTTCTGAAATGTTTGCCAAAATTTTTTAAATAGTACGCTAAAACACCTACTTGAGATGGAAAATGTGGGAACAGGGTAAGGCCTGCAGTTTTTGGTCCCTGTCCCCGATGGACTCTCCACACATGCCGCAGTAGAGCTCCAGCTCCTCGACACACTGCAGGAACTTCACCACCTGCTCTCTGAGCTCCTCCTGCTGCCCCCGGCTCCGATAAATCCCTTCACTCAGGCAGTGCACCTTTAGCGTACACAGCTTAAGATACAAATCAGAAAAAAAGACAACGTGATATGTAGACTCTGCCTTATATCTGCCTGAGCAAATTTAAACATGAGCTGGGCAGATTCTTCTGGTTCCCAGGCTAGTGTGTGGGGCTGGGCTGAAACTAAACATTACTAAAGGTAATCATTTTAATGTAAAAAAAAAAAAAAAAAAAGTTGATGTCTTCAAAATGTCTTGTTTTGCCCAACCAGTAGTCAAAAACCCCAAAGATATTCAGATTACAATCGTGTGACAAAGCATTTTTGCTTAAAAAAAGACTAAAGTTATTATTCGATTATTAAACAAGTTGCAGATTAATTCTGTCAAATGACTTAATGATTAATCGACTAATAGTTGCAGCTCTACATGTATCCTGTGTAACATCAGTTACCTTGTTTCCCATCCCATCTGCCAATTCCTGTGCTCGCTGCAAAGAATCAAGAGCCTGAGAAATAAACATTGAGACAGGGTGTGTCACAATTACATTACATAATTACTACATTATTGTTTACATTATTATTATATGAGAAACAATACAACAATTATATCAGTCATAAGACTGTGAGATATATATATATATATATATATATATATATATATATATATATATATATATATATATATATATATATATGGTACCTTGTCAAATTCTTTCTGCAGAAGCCAACACTTTGCAACTCCCAGGTAGACTTGTGATTGTCCGAGACGGTTTCCGATCTCAGTCATGATACCCAGTGCAGACTCGTAGCGAGGGAATGCTTTCTAGATGGATGAAGTAAAATGCCAAAATAAAGCTCCCCATATAGATGCCAGAGCAACAAACAGTGTAAGGTAAATACTAAGTTGAGTCAAAACTTTCTATGAGAAATGCAAAAATATATAAATCAAAAGATAAGTCTGCACAAATGGTGGCACCTTACATCAGCGTCACGCCTGCAGCGGTGTATGTCTGCAAAGTTTAGTAAGCACAGAGCCTGCAGAGGACGGTCACCGTGCTGCAGAGCAATCTTCATAGATTCCTGTTCAAGTGGAAGACAGGGGTTTTAGAGTCTGGCCCCCTCACCTGTGAGACCAAATTCTAATGATGGAAAATCATTGTGGATCATTTGGAAATTGGACTTTCAAGTTAGTTAGGTTGTTTTTAATTAGCAGATACATTTAAATTGAATGGCAGTATTAAACTATACAGTAACATAATGTATAATATGCCTTCTAAAATAAAGCCTGATATGGATGCAAATATTTCATTGGGTACGTTTAACTCAAAAACAAACATTCTGTGGATGAGAGCATTAAGCAGAGAGTTGTTTATAATAAAAAGATGTGCGAACCCTGAAACCGACGGTCATATTGAAACTTTTACAAATGGCATATTATTTCATTTAGCAGTTTCAAGATATTTTCAAATAAAACCAGACTGATAAGTGATGCAAAACGTAAGATGTTGTTTCACCTTTAGGACTCCTTTTGTACTCTGGTATTGTAAATATGACTACATTTGTAAGTTGTTTGTCTAAATGCGTTTGGTAATAAATCTGAAATGCATCCTGCTGTCTTGTTACTTTACTTTTGCACTCCAAGGCAATGACATCAAGTTATTTTTCACCCTCAGTACATAATTAGAACAGAGTAAAGACCAAAGCCACCCTCTTCATTAACACTTTAAACCAGTGCCTCTGTGAGCATATTTTTGTCAAGGCCTTGTACAACAGAACAACTGGTGCTTGCACCTGTCAGCAGCGCAACATCTACTGTTTCTTCAGCTCTGACATCAAAACGGACAAACACATCAGGGGACAGCGACTTTGTGAGGAAACAAAAACTGTCACATTCTTCACAAGTTATGCAAGTTTGTCTTTGTGGGGGTGAGTCCCGTCTATGATGACTGTTATCGTGTGTTAGACGGTTATAAAACGATACCTCACAGCACTCCATGGCGTCTGGCAGGCGCTCCAGTTTCCTGTAGGCGACAGACATGTGGTACTGGCTCATGGCTCGATACTTGAGGCTCCAACCCTTGCCGTAGTCATTGACCAGCTCAGCTGCTTTGCAGGGAAAGAACAGGGCTTTCTCATAGTCCTGTTGGAAGAGGTTATTGATGAGCAGTGTTGTATAAAGTACTAGAAAGCAATACTTGAGTAAAAGTACAAGTATCGTACTAGAAAAAGACTTTGGTAGAAGTGAAAGTTACCTTTTAGAATATTACTTAAGTAAAAGTCTTAAAGTATCTGATATATACTGTACTTAAGTATCAAAAGTAATTTTCTTTTTTTTTTTAAAGCAAGCGGTTAGAACTTTTATTGTGAACTTTATTGTGGCTTTCTTATAGTAAAGCATAAAGCATTTTCAGGGTTCCCATATCTTCTTAATCTCACTCATCAAATCAAAATCACATTCTTTTCTAGGACTTTTCAGGCACAATTCTCTTAAATTTAAAGAACAAACAGCATATTTTTAGAGCTGACATCAATGTACGGAAACATTTCTTGCAAATCACGCCACGGGTGTATGACGTTATCTTCACCACCACCCTGTTCACCGAGTTCACCGCTATCGCTGGGGTGGTGCGTCTCTACGATAACGGGAGGTCCTCCAGTAGGTGCTCGTGCTTTTGTGGCGGTTTCAGTTGTGCGTCCTCCTCCTCCTTTAGCAACAAACAAAGCTGAAGCAGATAGGTGGCGCGGGAGCGCGGGTAATGCAATCTAGGAGCAGTGATTCGCCAAACCCTCCCTTATTGCAGTCGCACACATTTCTTCTAATTTTATTTTTTAATAACGAGTAACGAAGATGCTTAGTGGAAATATAAAAAAAGTTAAAGTATACATTTTATCCAGGAAATGTAGTGGAGTAAAAGTGAAAGTTGGCATAAATTTAAATAGCGAAGTAAAGTACAGATACGTGAAATTTCTACATAAGTACAGTAACGAAGTATTTGTACTCCGTTACATTACAACACTGTTGATGAGTAAGACCTTGCCCACAAATGGCAGTGTCTTAGACATTCTATTTAGAAACTACCGGCATGGACTTTTTGGTTTGTCATTCCTTCCTAAGACAATTCAACCTTTAACAGTATTTAAACAAAGAACCTTTTAGAAAATTTGTATTTTTGATATACGTGTCTCCAATTGTTTCATAAAATAACGAGACATATGAGAGCATTCTTCAAACGCCACTTCATCACAATCCCATTGAAACCAATCCTCCCTAGGAAGCCGAGGGATTACTCTTACAAATCTCTGATGTCAAGGGTACTACATGAGCCCCCCGCCGGCCAGCCAACTCACTCCGCCCTTGTTTCACAATGCCCTGTCCCACATGAGCTAACCATTGATGATGTTTGCTTGGATGCTCGGCAGCGTTGTCATACTCCGACCGCAAACACGTTTGGCAACATCAGTATTGATTGCGCAATCAAGACACACGTGCAGTCCAATGCATGTTTCACCCAATCAAAATACCTGAGAAGTCTGCCACGATCAAAGTATTTATTTTTTTTACAGGAAAGGAAAGGTTCTTAATCAGACTCCTTGTATTTTATTATGTGATACAAGAACACATTTTGAAGACATTTAGTCAAAAGGTAATGCTGAGCAAAGACTAGGAGGTAGTATCTGCAGTGCAGCACACATTAAAATGATCAAAAGCTTTCAGAAAAATCTAATCTCACTGATTTTATACCTTAAGGTGGACATAGATGTTTCCCAGACTGCAGCAGACTCTGCACTCCAGCATCTTGTCATCGTTGTTGTGTGCGTAGCGAAGGGCCTTCTCGTAGCTCTCCAAAGCTTTCTGGAAGACACTGAGGCCCAGGAAGGCATTGCCCATGCTAAGACATACCTGGCCGTTGAGCTGCAGGCTGACAGTGGTTCCCTGCATGTTTAAGCAGGTCTTACAATAGGACACAGTTTTCTGGAAGTCGCACAGCTTCTCGTTGCTGCGCGCCAAGTTCAGGTAGCCCTCCGTCAGGTAGTCTGGGTCCTCCATTTCTCTGGCTGTGTCGATTTGATCTAGAGCGTACTGCGAAGAGAGAGTGAGTGTGAGGTGATGGCAAATTGTGAATCAATTTAAATAGATACTAAATAAAAAGGTTTATTGAAAAAATATATATAATTAGAAAGACATGAGGCCTCTACTTTATTAAGTCCTCATTAAAGCGGGGTGAAAGAGAGTGGGTGCTGCTTGAATAAAGATGGTTATGTCAACAAGACACCCCACACTGATACTCGGGTTGCAGGGCACTTATTTACTCAGCGTCGTGTGGAAGCCACAAATTAACCCATGCTTCTCAAGATTACTGTAAATGGAACCAAGAGGGTGACCTTTGACCTCTTCTTGTTCAATAGTCACTTGGACGTTGTAGAAGTGTTAAAATGCTACTACAGCACAAACTGTACCACTCCTGAGTGGAGATAATGATGACATAAAATCAATGGGATATTTAGTGGCACACACATTGCTGGTTGCATAACAAAATACGATCACACAATAGTAAAAATGTGAGAAATGTCTTTATGAATTATCTAAACCAAATGACAACACAGATATTTAGAGTAGGACACTGATTATATATATATATATAAATTGGTTACTTAACTAGATTTTTATTGTGACATATTTTATTAATCCCGCAAGGGGAAAAAAAGTTATTAAAGTTATGTAATGTAGCACACTGTTATTTAGGAGACTTACCTTGAGCATATCTTTATATTTTCCCATTTCTGAGTGAGCTGTGATCAGGCACCCCAACACCCGAAACTTCCCTCCAGGATCTGAGGTCTTCTCCAGCACTTTTGTCCAGACATGCAGGGCTTTGTCTGTCTGATTGGACTGATACAACCTCAGGCCCTTCTCTATCTGCTGCTTGGTTTGGTCCTGGCCCATCTCTGGTGCAAGGCGCCTCATAAAAATATTCATTCGTTTAGGCCATGCAATTTCAGTGAGGCAGCAAGAAAGTAGATCCTTGCCATGCACAGAACAACTCCGAAGAAGATCCCTTGAAGACGATCCTCCGAGAGGCCGCTGCCAGAAGTCCTGCCAGATCCCGCTCTCTCAGCTCCGGCTGTGCTGAGATGGAGAGGAAACTGGATCCACCAAAGTAAAACGGCAACACACCAAGACCATTATCACCAGTCGCTTCGCGGAGAGCCAGAAAAATATCTTCCCCATTTAACCCTGCAATGATCCCCTCTCACCATCAAGTGTTCAAAAATTCTCCCTCAGATTTCCGCTTGAAAAATGCCAAAGAAACACGTTTCCCGGCGGAGTGCTAGCAGTGATATCCCAGAATATCTGCTCCCTCCACACCCCAGCAAAAGGAATTCTCAACCCCCCCACCCCTATGTCCAACCCCCTCCACCTTCCTCCTACTGCTGGCGCTACAGCAGATGGCCTTGTCACTCTAGACCATGTGTCCCTTCAGGAATTCTGTCCTTCCCTCAGCAAGCAGTCCCAAGGTCACTACAGCTCCTAGCGATCTACCTTTGCACTAAACCTCACTCACTGACCAAACACTGGACTACACATTTACACATTACAACCCTCTGGAGCATTAAACACACATCCACAAATTGATCTCACCAGACTCTCACATGTGGGACTGTGAACTGTGATATGGGGGCTATAAACAGCGTTATTGCCCAACGTTAAGCGACTGCATGTCAGATGGTGCTCGTAGCGGCCATCAGTTCCTATTGCGAGTTCTTATGGAGGCGCATATGTGCCCCCAGAAACCCCCACCCCTCATCTTGGCGTCAGCAACTGATGCCTAGAATAGTTCACAAAGTCTGACATGTTACTGGGCTTGGGTTTCAGCTGCACAGCCTCCTGCAACACATCAATGGGATCAAAGTTTTGGCCTCTCTGTAGTAGCTTTCTCTCCTTCAACTCCCCTTTTCCTCCCCCAAGGACAAAACAGGCACCTTTACCACCTCGCCATTCACAAGATGCATTACCAATCCAAAGATAAATACTGTTAGGAGTTATGTCTTTGTTGTGGCAAAGATTCCAATAGCTACGCCACAACAAAGCACACCATTTCTAAATGCATCACTGTATAATTGCAAGAATGAAAGATCCTAAATCTCTGGTAATACATGGTTAATGCATAAAGGCTAAAGGGCCATAAATATCAGAACAACAGTGACAGCTTGTACAGTAGCTACAGCGATATTTCCCATTTTTGATTTCGGTTGAACATGAACATCAAAAAATACAATCTCAAGACAAGAAACTGTGAAAAATTGAAAAGTTAGAAAACATCCTCTGTTATCATGTTTATGCACATTTGACATCTGAGAATATTTAACCTACAACATCATGATACATTTATTTACTTACGATATACCGAAGGATGTTTTATGTTTTTACACCGAAGTTGGTCATGCGTGTCAATAAACAAGCCGTGCACAGGAAACAATGTTGATTAGTTCATCACTGGTTACAGCATCAATTGTCAATGACTTCAATTGTTTGACTTCTCAGCTACTTCTAAGTGTCCACAATGAGAAACACTGGAATAATAGAGGAAAAAGACACACACCGCTGAACTGTTTTTACTGGTCTGGTGTCACAATGGAATGAGTGACAAAGAAACCAGCTGAGTAAATACATTTAAAGCAGGTCTCCTCACAGGATGTCTAAACAGTGAAGTCATGGTAAGTTATCCAACAGTCTTCCCTGATTCCTCCGTGGCAGCTGTGTGGACCACATTATGAACATCCGGAGGCTGGTTTAGGCCAAAACAAACTGCCAGTTTGTGAGGAGGATTTTTATACCTCTGATAACCGAGACGACAGATGTGGCCGGGTTAAACTTCAACGTGTTTGCGTCACCTTTCTTACATTTGTCCCGGAAGACGTATATGCAACCGTTACAGCTGGCCACCTTCCACAGTGAAGGAACGCAGCTCCACACCTCAGGGAAGCGCAGGCGGGTGAAGCTCTCCAGCAGAGGGTTGTAGCACACCAGGGAGTCTCCCTCTGCTACGATGAAGATCACATCCATGTGAACAGCAGCGTGCATGCATCCCGCGAACGGTAGCATGTAAGGTTTGATCTGGCACTTCTGGGAGGCGGTGTCAAAGCACTGAATCAGTCGAGACGGCTTAGTAAAAAAGTCCATGTCATTCTCCTCCCCTCCAAGCAGGTAGATGGTACCTCCCAGGTTTACACCGGCAGCCCCGGACACTGCAGTGTCCAGCTGGCTGGTCTCTGTCCACATGTTGTCCTTCACTGTGTAATAGATGACGGCGTTAGAAAGTGTGTCCTGCAACGTCTTACCTCCTAGAGAGTAGATAGCGTCCTCACTAGAGACAGAGACCATTGTATGGTGGAGGCGGTCTCTGGGCAGTGGGGCGCAGCGCTCCCAGTCCATGGTGTGCATGTTGCACTTCCACATGCGGCGAGGGATGGACCCCCCCACCACATACAGGTCACCTCCGTGTTTACAGGCTGCAGTGATCTGATGGCATAAACTGTTCTGGCCGCTTACGCTGATCGCATCGTCCTCGTCACAGTGAAGCGACACAGCCAGGGAGTGAGTCCGCGCCTCCTCTTTACCAATCAGGTAAATGTGGACATTTTCCCCGATTTCCTGTAGACATACAAGACAAAGACATATCAGACATCAGAGATACAAATAATTACAGCAGACATCAAATGAGAGCACCCTCTTTAAAAATATTTTTCAGCTCTAGACGAAAGAATGTTACCTTGAGATTTTCTTGGAGGATACAAGAAAACTCCTCTCTCTCTACCTTGTTGTGGTTTATCCACGACTCGATGGCCATTGTTGGATTCTGGGAGCTCGGAACTCCATCTGAACACAAACAAACACAAGACAAAGAGACAGACCTCGCGAGTCAGATTAATACAATTCATATTATTTCTTTGGCATTTCCCCTCTGTTGGATAGTGGCAGTGAAGTGAAGAGGCAGACAAGAAACAAGGGGGGCGGTTGGCTAATTTCCTAATTTGCTTTACCATTCAGCTACCATGACGCCCCATAACATGTGTATTCAAGGTGACAGGACTATAACTGCTGCATGTTTAAGCTAATTACAAATGATGTATGATGTCGTCACTGCTAGCCATTATGATTTGGCAAGGAGTAATTTAAACAATACAGCAAATGTCTTGTAGTAAATGGAACAACACTGTTTCAGACGTTTTGGCACATAGAGACACATAGGACAGCGATGGGTAATACCTTTGATGATGTCCAAGAGCAGACAGAGAGGCAGATTAAGAAATTCTTCAGTCTGATGCACCTGGGCCAGGTGGATTTTAGCACAATGCTTGGCTGCAGTATACAACTCCTGGTCACTGTGTCTGTCTGCAAGCCACATCACCTGGGCAAAAACAATCAGTAATCATTAAACTGATACTACACAATTATATATATATATAAACATACATATATTAATATGTATACATACATATATTATCAAGCAGCAGAGGCTTGTGAAAACAGTGACTCACCTGCAGGCAGTTCTTGACCTCTACTGTGCGTGAGAGGAAGCGGGAGCATTCCTCAAATAGTGCAGTCAGCTGGTACATATCTGCCATCTCATAGGTGTCCTGAAGCTCCTCCACCCTCAGTTTAATCGTGCCGTGGTAGATGTAGTCAATCAGCAGCTGAAAGACAGTGGCGCTGACATCCTTCAGCTCAATAGAGCGGTTGTGGGACTCTTTGAGGTTGGAGGTGAACATGGTGCGGAAGAAACTGCTCTGTGCCGAGAGCACCAGCCGGTGTAGGTGAAACTCTTTGCTGTCCACGGTGATGGTGACATCAGCAAACAGGCCGTCCTCCAGACACAGGTCCATGATGCTCTTCACCACCCGGCTGGAGTGGGAGCGGTCGGTGAAGGTGTATCCCAGGAAGTAGTTCTCCTCTCCCACAGAGCCCCCGACACTGAGGCCTCCCTCCTCGCTGGACTCCATCTTTGCGGCTTGCCTAAACAAAGTCACCAAACAGCATTGTATCCATTTACACTCAGTTGCCAGTTTATAAGATATATCTAAAACTAATGCAGTCTAATACGAAACACAATAAAGATGCCCTCTACTCAAAAATGTGTTTTTCTTATGTTTATGTCCTGTAAGATGTCCGACGTTGACTATACTGACTTGTATCTGTGCAGTTTCTCACTAGATATGTGTTTTTAACATTACTGAAGGGGGAGATGTCTGTGTACACAAATCAGAGATTCAAACATGTCCCGGGCAAGCTAGATTTGGTACGTCACAACGTTGAAAGCCAATCGCTGTCTAATATGCAAAAGCATGGAAAAGACATCTGAAACCTCCAGCGCAGAGCGGACTTGTAATTACAGACAACAATATTATTGTATATTTCACAACTACTAATGCTGTGTCAGCCACTGATGGTTACAACAAACAACATAAACAAATATAAGATGCTAGCTAGCTACACATACCATTCTGATACATCTGCTTGTCGCTGAATTTGGTGCACAACAGACTCCTCATCTCCGCATGAGTCTGGGTCTGACTGAGGCTCAAACGTGTATGACTGAAACTGTCCTATGTTTCTTCTACGCTAACCATCTTGATGCACATTGCTCTTTCACCGGACAAACTAGCGCAAGGCCGGATTAAGAATTTGTCAATTAGAAAGAAAGAGCTTGTTTTTTTAACTTGTTATGTGGGAAATTCATGTTTAAGCAGAAACATTATTCACATCAGAGTATTTTACAAACTATAACATAGGGTTGGGCAATAGATGACCATTTTATCAATACTGTTATGATGAGACTAGATATTATCTTAGATTTTGGTCGTAATATCATATGTTGTCTTTTCCTGGTTTTAAGGCTACATTACAGTAAAGTGATGTAGTTCTCTAAATGTACCTGACTGTTTTATCTGTTCTATTATTTGCCCACTCATTATAGTCACATTATTGATGATTGTCAAAAATCTCATTGTGTAAATATTTAGTGAAAGCACCACTAGTCAACCCTACAATATTGTTGCAATATTTGGTAAAAAAATATTGTGATATTTGATCTTCTCCATATGTTATATAACTATAAACAGCATTGATTTTTTCTTAGTGACAATAATATGTACTGAACAGGAGATTTTTTTTGGTGGACTTTAATAGTGGTGACAGAGTCAAACACATTTGGGCATTTCTATACTGCAATTTCTTGTTACCTATCAGCCGATTTATCAGTATACAGTATACGCTAAAATCGGTGCGCCTGATTTATCCCTCTAGCGTTGGTGTTGATCATGTATTGGTAATTTTGGAGACTGTAGTATTAAATTGTATTGCATTTTGCTGAAAGGTGTTTCTAATCATTTCTCCACCTCATTTATCTCAACTAAAGACTACACACATACCAGTAACGTTACAGCACAATACAAAACAACGACAAACTCCAAAATCACCATACAGTTAAATTAACACCCCTCTGAAACTGTTTTAACAAAAAATGAACATTATCACCTTTATAAAAGTCATACTTATTGCACTACTGTTAAATTACACTGCATTAGTTTTAGCTACATTAAAAATGAATGTGATAAGAGTGTTTATCGCTATATTATGCAAAAACACAAGGCAGCTGCTCCAAAGCTTGGTTATGTTGCTATTAAATGAGCTAACGTTAAATGAAACACGTTTTTATGTTTGTTAAGTTAACGTCAGAGGCTCTGTCTGAGAGGCTAACGCTAGCTGTGTTGTGTTTACGGTTAGCAACAATAACAAAATCCTAGGATGGCAATGGCATGACTCGCCCTACTCTCCCTCTGATTGGCTACTACTCGTTGCCTCCGTTGGTTGGGTTGGTTAGGTTTAGGCAAGAGGAGTGGGTTTCTGGTGAGGATGTCAAGGCAAGCCAATCAGAGGCAAAGTAAAGCAGAGAAGGGCGGGACATGCCTCCGCCATCCTAGGAAAACCAACTCCCTTATTACGGTTATACAGAGCAGCCCACAGCAGCTAGATAACTGGCTAACGTTTAATCACAATTCAACCGCGATATCATGGAGGTAGAGTTATAACTAGGACTGAAAATGAGGCAAAAGAATCGTAAAAAAAAAAAAAAAAAAAGAGTAGTAAGTAAACAATCGTCGTTACCTTTATATCCAGAAGCAGCTGAACTCTTCACCGGAAGTAAATAAACTTTTTCATCGGTCAGATACGAAACGAGTCGCTGGTATCAACTGCTGCCTCCATGTGGTGGAGCTGTGTTACTACAACTGTTATTTTGGAAATAGGATACTTCTAATGCAAATAATGCTGTAGACATCTATCTATCTATCTATCTATCTATCTATCTATCTATCTATCTATCTATCTATCTATCTATCTATCTATCTATCTATCTATTATCTATCTATAAATTGCAGGAACGTCTTTCTGTCTGTCTGTGTGGCGCATATCTCTCGAACCGTTAGCCCAATGGATTTCAAACTTGCAAAGTGCTAAATTTGACGTTGTTTGGATTAGAAATTAAAAAGATATTGTTGGTAAAAGAAGCACACATTGGCTTTTGCCGCTCTAGCCGCTGGTCACTCCCCCTCTCACAGTGCACACTGACTGAGCACCATACCTGTTTGAGTCGTGACTCACTCGGATCTTTCACCAGAATCTTTAAATTAACTCATGAGTTGCTCATACTACAGGAGACAACAGCGTCTTTCTGCACACACACACACACACACACACACACACACACACACACACACACACACACACACACACACACACACACACACACACACACACACACACACACACACACACACACACACACACACACACACACACACACACACACACACACACACACACACAAACAAGCTCTCATAACAGGCCGGGTGGGTAGGGCACTACCATGAGTCCATGAGTCTGATTACTCCACATTGTCATTGTGATATTTTGTGATTACATTCTGAATCTGCCCCGTTCTCTGTCAGGTAAATCAGTAAGTCAGTAGTAGGGTATACAGTGGAGTTGCATTTGAAGTGGTTTGGGGTCCTTCTGTAAGTCATTTTGGGGTACAATTTGGTTTTGATGAATTCTACAAGCAGCAATACCACAGGCCAAGCAATCATCCCGTTCCAAACAGGCACATTTTCAACGGGCTCTGCTCTAGTTCTACTAAATACGTAATTTTAACTGAGAGGAGTCCGTTATGTAGGTTGGACACTTAACTAATTACTTTTTTTTGCTATTAGCTACATAGTTAATGACTCCAGGGCATGTTGTGATAAAGATAATGCCTTTGTTACAGCATGCACTGTATAGGTCTAATCTACAGCAACAGCATCAGATTTCAAGGTTATGTTATATATTTGTCTTATCCTATTCCACCTAAAACCAAAGAGGTGAGCTTTCAAATTACATTTATTCATCTAATGAATTCTCGCATAAAAGGTTTAATTGGGATAATACTACTTGTGGATTCTGTAGAGCATATTTATCCAGTGTGAATTAGTGCAGAAATTCTGGCTATCTTTTCAAAGATGGCTTCACCCACTGAATTTGATGCCTGTTAAAGCTTGTATTGAGTTTTAATGTAAAGTAGTAAAATTTTGATTTTGTGGTGAATAATTTGATTTTATTGGGTAAATATTTCATTCATTGTTGCAAATACTCAAAGGTTAAAGCCTCGGATGAACAAATAGAAAAATGAACTAAAGCTACCTGCAAAATCTCATCAGTTTATGAAGAAATGCCAAAAATGCACTAACACCTCTTCTTTTATTCAACTTATTTATGTTGAGAAGGACCCTTAGCCTTAGTTCATTGATACTGACTACATGAATGATTGTTTTTATTTATCTTTTGTTTTGTTTTGTATTGTTCATCAAGAATATACTGGGAAAATGCATCATTCGGGTAATAGCTTAAATGTTTGTACTTGAATTAGGGCATAAAGGAGTAGAGTTCTGCTAACTCAAAGTTCTGCATGCTGTGGATGAAGAACCAGGATTTATTTATTACCCTCTGTTCTGAATCACAGCCATCTGGCTTTTGGTTCTTTTTTTCCAAGGTGGAAAAACGAGTGGTATTCAGGCTGAGCTGCTTCAGACAGGATTCACAAAAGTGGTCGAGGGAGAAGAGATAAGGATGTGGTGTTTTATCAGTTAGCAATAATCAGAAGAAAAATGCATATGAATAAGCAACTTAAAATCTGCTTCCAGGTGATCTTATGGCTTTCGATTCAACAAGTGCTGCAAGGTAAGTAGAAACAGAATATCTTCTGTTGCATTTGAGCATTTTTAGGTTATTATATAATGATACTGCATGCACTGATCAATATGCAGTAAAAAGTACAAAAGGTCTATGCAGGCACTGATAGTTTCTTTGCATTTTATTGTTAGTTAAACTTCAGTATTTTCTACTTTAGATGTGGCTGCAGGCAGTAGTCCAACTTCTCAAAAAACTGGCTCATCAGTCTCTGATGCAAACCTGATGTTTGAGGTAAGTTCTTCATTTTAGAGTTAACAGACATCTGCACACAGCTAAATCACAAACTGTGCCATATTTTACTTGCAGAGTAAGTGATGCATATTTCCTTATCTATCCTTTGTGCAGTTCTTGCTGGGCGGGGTGGAGATCGACCGGGACAACAACATTGTAATGCTCGATGAGGAGATGGCATCGATGAGGCTGGGGCGGGCTTTTCTGTCTCAGATCAATGACAACATCCCCAGAAGTCTGAGCTCCATGGTGCAGACGGTGACCACACTTAAGGATCGGAGAAGCAGGCCGCTGACTCATGATCAGTTTGATGTTCTTGTCCTGAGCATGGTGTACTCTGCCCAGCAGGCCTGGCAACAGGACAGAAGAAAGGAAAAGGAGGCCTGGAGTGAAGTGCTCCTCCAGCTGGCAAATGTCACGGTCCATGAACTACGTGGAAACTATCTCTTCAGTTATGCATGATACACAAACTGCCTATGTATATGAGATAAAGGTGTATGCAACAAATCACTTGCCTTAAATCTTCTTGTAATGTGTTTTCATAGTAATGATGTGGTCAAAGATTTGTAAAATAAATACTCAATCGTGTATCAAACATGATCATTTTTATTATAGTACAGTAGAAAAACACATATAAAAAAAACATTCAAACAATCCCTGAAGTTAGAGACCTAACGAACAGTAAACGTAGGAATATATACATGGATCCACACCATTACATAGTTTACTTCTTCCTCATCTGTACTTGCTTTTGTTTAGTACACCCAGTCTGGGTCTTGGTTTTGCTCTCTGATTCTTCCAGAGAAGCCAGTTTCTTCTTAAGCTTTGCATCCACAACAGGACCTCTCCTGTCCCTGCTGGAGCGCTGCTGCCGTCTCCTTCGCTGGCCTCTTAAACTGTCCACCGAGGTCGAGGTTTCCTCCTGTGCTTTGTGCCGATCACTGATCAGTGACTCGTTTTGATCCCAGACCAGCACCGTTACACCTGTGAGTGAACATTAAGCAGCTTTAGTGACACACGTTGACCTCCTCTCATAGAACTAGTTTGATCAGATAAACACATCTATCAATGGAGTGCTTTTGAAAACCTCACCCATTCCAGATCCAATCACGTCACCCATTGGATTGAACTTGTTGATCTGTAAATACATAATTCTCTGTGTTAATAACGTGTTTTCATGTCTTTACGGTTTTTCCGTTGCTTTAAAAACATACTCACAGATTTTATCCCTGAAGCGGTGGGATCTTGCAGCTGACACACAAGCTCTGCTGTGTTGGAATCAAAGATGTCGATGGTCCTCTGATCTCCGGGGCAAACTCGGTCATCAGGGTAGCGGCCCACAACGATTAGGTCATAGAAAGGGTGCCATGTGGCCTACAGAGAAATAACAGAATTATGTTGTCACGAACTGTATTCTCCCACGAGACATTGCTTCCCCCTGATATGTCTCTTCAAATACCACCTGGTTCTTTATTATCTGCAAAGGTAATGATGTCTGTGAATTGCTTTCTTGCGGTTTGTGTATGTGCGTTGATCACTTGTGCAACTAAACTATGTTTGTCAGTCATGATCCCTCAGGATAAGTTAGAGAAGGATACATACACATCTAGAGAAGAAACAAACCTTGATGGGTGTGAGATGCTGAAACTGTCTGTGTGGATGTTGGATGATGTGTTGAGGCTTCGACCAATCAGAGGACGAGTAGATGCGGATCTGATCGTACTGATCTGTGGTGAGCAACTTGGAGCAGTCCAATGGGTTGAAGTAGGCTGTGAGGAACCGACAGTAACAGCTTTACAAAATAATCTATAGATTTTTTTTTTTTCTAAAAAACCTGTCATAGCAACTGTAATCCATAAGAATCAAGGCCATTAACATCTTCTAGGTTCTTGTACCTACCTTTTTTATAAAATAAATTAAGAAAACTGAACAGGGTTGGATTAAATGGAAAGACAAAGAAATGACTTGCATCTTACACAAACAAGGACACTTAACTACTACTACACAACTATATTTATTAATGAGAAACATGGATGGTAGACTCTCAGAGGTCCCTTCAAAAGTCAGGACAAGTTACACTTAGTGTTATCATTTACTTTCATATAATTTATATTGGACAAATGTTGCAGAATATTCTAAAAAAACAAACGTATGTAGCAAAGACGGAAAGCAGTAACTGTGAGTGTTACCTGAATTGACGGCTCTCTCATGAGGCATCTCGTGGAGAAAACTCTTCTTGTCTTTGATGTTTCTCAGGTCCCAAAGTTTCACAGTGTGGTCGACTGAGGCCGTCGCCAATAACCAATCACAACGGGGGTTGAACTCTGCGTGGGTCACTTTGGCTTTGTGCAACTTGTCACTGAAAATCTACAAAATTAAAACAGAACAAATATCTTTAGTGGCCATAAGTTCATTCATTAATATAAAGTAGAATAATGGACACCTACCTTTTGGCCATCCAAACCCAGGAGTACAAGCTGTCCCACATTGTCTCCTGTCACAAGCATCTGTCGACTAACAGACACATCAACACAGCAGTACCAGTAACTGTAAGAAACAGAGAACAAAGTGAGTTTACTGGATATAACAGATGAAAAATTAAACAAGGATGAAGCCAAAGATTCCATATGGACATTTTTTTTTTTTATATGATATGGGATGTTAGTTAATATCTAAAAAAGACAACATGAATTAATGTAACATTCCCCATCATTACTGTCCAGTGAGAATTATTTCTTTATTTGGGGATTTTAAAGTTTTCACATTGATCCTATATGTCTCAAGCTAAAAAACACTTATAAAAAACACCTTGAATAATCTAAGAAGTGCAGTGTTACAAATCATAACACAAAGCTTTTTTATTTCATGAAAAGCTGAAATGTTGGAGATGCACACATTATAGTTTAGCATAACATTAACAAGATCACAGCATCTCTTTGAGCTAAGCATCAGTCTTTTCTGTAGTTTTCTCACCAAACATTGTGGTGATCGTGACCACAGTCTTGAGATCTGGACAGAACGGTAGGTGTGCGGCCCTCAAAGCTCTGCATCGTCAATGTGCCCTCACCAGAAGCTACATAGACTTTGGAAAGGTCCGTCGGGCAAAACTTCATCCCACCGATGAAGTCTCCTGCTCCGCTCTGTGCACAGAAACACACATGCAGGCCTGTCACAGGGCAGTTATCAGCACTACACTACCACACAAATGTTTTGCATGAGAGCCACCCAATAAAAAGACTGATGCTCAGGCCTACAATCTACAACCCTTTCTGACTGTAGCTTACAGAATACAAGGGGACTCGGTCTTACTTCAGTAGGTCTGTGTTGGCAAAAACTGTTAGAGTTGTTCCATTGAAATCTCGCAGTGCTGTTGTACCCCCCATTGACGAGGTGAACAGCTGACTGGGATTTAACTTGTTAAACTTCATGTCTGTAACTGAGTCTCCAACCCCCATCTAAGCAGAGAACCAATAAAAGTGTGTCATCAAGTAAATCTGATTTCGAGAATTAATCACAGCCTCAAAATGCAACTGTCCTCAAAGTGTTGCATCATTTATAAGCTGCGTTTTTAAAAAACTGATCATTTGTTGAACAACTAGTACTGTTGGTCATTCAAGTATCTGGTGCAGGAACTCACCCCTTGAAGAAAAGTTTTCTTCGTGGGCACCTTAAAGTCCTGCAGATATATGTCTCCACCCTTGGAACCCACAGCCAGAGTGGTGGGATGAGTGGGATGCCACTCCAGACAGGTGATTCTGCGGTCGAAAGGGCTGGTAGCACCGTGGAAATGATAGGATGACAGCGAGCGAACAAAAGGTTCCTGGAGACACTGTAAGAGACAACAGAGTTAAATGTACAACTGCGAGATATTCTAGCTATGAATACTTGTTTCTACGAAATTATAATGATGATGCACACATACCTTGCACGCATGGAATGATTAAATTGTAATGCATGTGGAGAACCCTCCTACATTCACATACAGTCATGGCATTATATTTGAATTTAAACTGTTAAATTGTGTATTTGGTCCCTCTATGCAGCCTACAACAGCAGTCTCACCTGTCTCATCTTTGAGTGAAGACTTTGTCCCAGAGTGCTCTTGTAAATGTAGTGCAGGATGCTCCCATACCCTCCTCTCTTGTGGGCTCCTGCAGACTTGAGATGAGGCCCTGCAAGACCAACTTTACTGTCATAAGTATATTTAATGTTCAATGTAGCGTTACTGAAGCTGTTCTGGCTGCATACCTTGTTTAGATGTTTCGCCATCTTTTCTTTCTCGTAGTTTTTTTGAAAGAGTTGGACCAGAGTTCTCCCCAGCTCTTTTCTTCACTTTACTCTTTGATTCAGACGCATCTGCTGACTTCTTCTGTCTCGTTTTCATATCTCCCCCTTAAAAAACAGCGATTGTTACTGCACAACACAACATATAAGATTTGACTCGACACTAATCCAGCTAGCTGCCACGATCAGGTTTAAACAGACGGCTGACCTGCGGCGTTCAGTGTTTAATGCAGCAGGAACTCCAATGTTTGCATAACGCAGCAGCAGCACACGTGTGGCTGCACGTCTGTTTTGTAACTTTGATGTGTGCTACAGCTGGTGGCCGGTAGGTGTCAGGTTTTATCTCCCAACAACTCTGAGAGGGCGCCATGTTTGGTGTTCAGGTAGTAGGACTACAAACTGAGGATCAGATTGTTGAGTGCCCTTATTTATGAAGTACAGTCTATGTAAAAAACACATTATTATGGAGTTCAGAGTGACACATATAACTGATTACATTAATAAATAATATAAGACGGTTAGTTACATAATTAAAATGAAATGTTAAAAGAAAGAAAAAGCTTAATACTATACATTTAAGCTTTGTAAATACTACGTTTGTATTATTAATAATAAAACAATTACAAAAGCAATGCAAATAAAGTCAATAAAAAACTTGTGTCTCAAGGAAACAACTAAATAAGAAACTAAGAAAGAATAGTGCAAGTTAAAATAAATAACAAATAAAATATAAAAAAATAATATAGGCTGCATTTTAATTTATATAGCATAATCTCTAACAACTTAAATTGTTAACGTAAATTACATTAGATACAAAAATCTGAAATAAACCCCTCTTTATTATTTAAAACAACTGTCGTGAAAATTCCAGTTCTCCTTGTTGCTGTTTATTTTTGTTTGCATATGGTTTCTTAGACTTTTTGGCTGTCACGCTTTTTGCTATGTTCTGAAGACTTTACATACCGTTATTTCACATATCTGATGTTCCCACAAAAGGCTCGAAAGTAAAGGCGGAAACACGTATTTGTTGTTGTGAAATCTTATTGGCTGCTGCCGGCCCGTTTTGAAAAAGTCGAGAGGCGGAGGGAAAGTTCAAAATTGTAGGAACAGGGACGGTAAAATACCAAGAACCAGCTAGGTACAATGATCCGACAAGCGTAAGTAGAGTTACAACTTTTCATTAAATAATTGCGTACATTGTCTACACGTATTATGCTCATGCTTGATGTCGTGTTGCAGTTTACGGGTTTGTCGACGAAATCCAACGCAAACAATGGAAGACTAGCTAGTTAGCTTAAACGTTAGCCGGGGGCTAAGCCGTCTAGCTAGCGGCTTTGTTAACGCATCACATCGCTATTACTGTAATAAAAAGCTACCGCTAACAATGTAAGTTACAGTGCTAATGAAATATTATTTTTCAGGAAGTGTAAAACCCCGCGGAGACCTCCTAAAAAGCCTTCCAGCAACCAAAAAGACCCGGTTGGGGTGAGTGTCTCTTAAGTTTATTCAAGAACAGAAACTGTACGTTAACGTTAATAGCATTCATTAACGTACTTTTTGGATGTCTTCTGTGAATGTTTGGCAAGCTGTAACGTTGGTTATAAGGTCAAACTGTACATTTGGAGTAGAAACTAATAACACATCCTCCTTTCCATTTAATGCTGGTCTCTAGACTATCCTTGCACTATTGGACTTATTTGCACTACCACCATGACACACACACAGACTCAGAGCACCTTACCATGCAGACTGAATCACAGGGTCAGTCACTGCAAGTGTCTCATGCTTATACATCCCTTAGTACATTCATGGGGATTTTTTATTTAGTATCTTTTCTTTTATTGTCCATGCTATTCGTGTGGATTTGTTATTTTTTCTTGTTTGTGGTGTGTGTGTGTGTGTGTGTGTGTGTGTGTGTGTGTGTGTGTGTGTGTGTGTGTGTGTGTGTGGTGTCTTTTAAGCTACTGGGACCTTGAATTTCCTCTTGGGATCAATAAAGTGTCTATCCTCCTGTAACGTTTGCACAGGTGTACTGCCGTGTACGACCGCTGGGTGTGGAGGACGAGGAGTGCTGCATTGAGGTAATCAGCAACACCACCATCCAGCTGCATGCCCCTGAAGGCTTCAAAACAAACCGCAATGGAGAGTATAAAGAGGTAACCGATCTAGTGCCCTTTCTAGCAGAGGTGTTTATCATTTACACAATGTTAATGTATTTTAACTTGTCTAATTTAATTGAAAGGATACAGCTGGTTACAGTCTGTGTTTTTCTTACAGTAAGCAAATTCCATGAAAAGTCCAAAACCAACAATATATTGTTCCTATTAACAAGTATTGTCTATGTAGCCAAAATCTGATATATCTTAGCCGCAACTATAATACATCAATAACATACGGTATGTGAACTGTTCCTTAATTAACATGAACGTGGGGAATGTTGTTTAGTAGGCATAAAGTATTGAGAGACAAACTAGAACATTGTTGGTTTTAGAGTTGTTATGGCTTTTGTTGACAATAAGAAAAAAATGTCATTAAGCCAGCTTTTGCTGTAATATATATTTTTTACTAAATTATTAATTTCTCTTTTTGCTTTTCAGACACAGTATTCCTTCAAAAAAGTATTTGGAGTGTCAATATCTCAGATAGAGCTGTTTGAGCATGTGGCCAAACCTCTTGTCGATGACCTCATTCATGGAAAAAATGGTAGGACCACTGGCCATCTCAAAAAAGAAGCCATGTTTATGATTCCCCCCCAAACAATAACAGTTTAACTATAGCCAGTTGCCTAATTTGCATACTAAACATCAGTAATTCTGCTGTATTGTCGCAGGTCTGCTCTTCACGTACGGGGTCACAGGAAGTGGAAAGACTTACACCATGACTGGCTCTCCAGGTCAGGGTGGACTTCTACCTCGCTCCCTTGACATGATCTTCAACAGTATAGGACCCTACCAGGCCAAAAGATATGTAAGAGAGTAAACATGATCATCTCTTTTACCGCCACACTTTAATAATACTGTGTAGAGCCCGACCGATAAAGGATTTTTAAGGCCGGTATTGATACAAATATTTGGTGATTTAAAAATCAGATATTCCAATATATCAGCTGATATATTTAATTATGCGTATAAATGGGTAACAAAACAAACAGATTTCCCTAACATTAGTTATTTGAAGTTATTTGAATCCTCACTAAAATAATATGATAATGCAGTTTAAAAATAAACGTGTTTTATTATAACAGAACAGAGAAACCTCAAAATATATTAAAGTTCTGATTAATAAAATGTATAAGATATGAAACTTAAAGAGGCGCTATGCAGTTTTGCAGGTTTCTCTATAGAGCTCTCCTTACAGCTCCGATGTTTACTTGTGTCTGACTCCTCGCTCGGTCAGTCTGCCCTTTCCTCTTTCTCTGTTCCTCCAACAACACTTTCCTAGCTTTCTGCTTCTTTTTAGCTCTATCGCTACCTTGTTAGCCGGTTCCTGAATGTGCATATGTATGCAGTGCCGTGAAGCAATTTGATATCGCGAGACCTGATATCACGCGATACTTCCTGGCACTTCGGCGTCTCAAGTTGCAAGGGTGGTTTTTCCGCTCACAGGCGCTAGTGGGAAGCGAGACGACCACCATTCAACCCAAAAAAACTCATATAACCATTCCAATGACTCTTGTAGAGTGCCCTCTGGTGGACACACTATGCAACGCCAACACTCAACATGGTTGAAGGGTGTTTCATCCGTTTTTATTTTTTAAATATTAATTTATCCTTTTTAAATGCCGATACCGATAGTTTGGAAAATGCCTAATATGGGCTGATAATATCGGCCTGCCAATATATCGGTCGGGCTCTAATACTTTGTATAGTATGTACATGTATTAATCAAATTTAATTCCTCCTGTTTTCTTTCAGATTTTCAAGACTGATGACAAAAACGGTATGGAGGTCCAGAATGAAGTTGATGCTTTGTTGGAGCGCCAAAGACGGGAAAACAACTCGTCTGTTCCTAAATCATCCTCCTCCAGGTAAGTCGGAGTCCTGTTAAACCCCAGTCTTCTGCTACAGTGTAACTGATATATAACATGTAAGTCACTACTTTGATTTCAGACAAAAGCTTGATCCTGAAATTGCTGACATGGTTAAGTCAGAGGAGGCGTATAAAACCGAAGGTGTGGATGAGGACAGCAGCTACAGCGTCTTTGTCTCCTACATAGAAATCTACAACAACTACATCTATGACCTCCTGGAGGAAAATCAGGAGGATGCAATCAAACCAAAGTGAGTCCGGAAAATTTAAAGTGAAAGGAGCATAATTCAGAAATATAAACATGCATTTAAAGACTGATGACTAGTGAATCAGCATCCTGTTATAACTGTTCAGAGACATCAACATGTTATATCTAAATTGTAGAGGTTATTCATTTTGGAAGACAATTGTCTTTTCTTTTTACTAGGTGGAATGGTGGAGGCACACCTCTGCGCCAGAACACTGAGTTCACGTATGTGACCAGTGAATATTTGTACATCACCAGACTAGTAGCCTGATTAAGATAAACTCTCCATGCTACACAAAAATCTGCACTCAAGATTATAAATTGAGCCTTGTCAACACTGGAGAATTTCTTTTAAATTTACAGATTTGTTATGGAAACTTCTTTTACTTAAAAGAACAGAAGTAGGGCTGCGTTTCAGGAGCGATACCTAAACAATTCTTTTTATCTATTTTATTTACAAAATACACCAATTGAAGAAATGAGCTGTTAAAATGATGACTTATTTCTAACATGGCCCCAGTTGATGCCTTATTTTGAGAAATAAACCTTTATGGCAAAACACCAAATACAGCTGAAATGACTAAACATTTGGTAAATTACCAGAATGTGCAACTATTCTCCATTGTGAGCATTTGCTTTGCTTACTTGTTTTTTTTCTTTGTCTTGTGTGCTAGTAAACTGAACATAATAAGGGTTTGGACTGTTGGTCAGAGAAAACAAGCAATTTGATATCACTTCGGAATTTGTAACAGGCTTTTTTGTGTGACTTTTCTGACATTTTATAGATCAATTGATTTAAACCACAAAATGAGGGCCAAATGAATCAATAAGGAAAATAATCATTAGTTGTTGCCCTAAAGCCAATGTTCTCAAACACAAGCAATGGTACAAGAACTTTACCTGAATAAAATCTAATTGGCAAAATTACAATTTAAATCAAATGGTTTGGCTGATTTAAAGAATCTAAGCAAGCACTCAATGCCAAATTTTGGCACTCTGTGCTTCAGATGCATTCGGTCAGTGCCCATAAAATATTGAGGTTTGTTACCACCAATCCAAAACTTGACTGACAGAGCTGCAGGCTACACTACCTTATGTATCCAGTGTTGATGAGTGCTCATTTAATCCTAAAATCATTACATCACCACCCTGCTTCTGCTTGTAGTCTTTGTAATGGCAAAGCTCCTGAATGTCCCTAAACCTGCTGTCTGTTGCTTCATAATTGTCACTGCTTATTTTTTTTATGGCTAGAATTAAGCAACATTAATATCCCCCTCCAAATGTTTGATACTGTATATCTGTTGCATGAAAAATAAAATTCAGTGTCGTCAGTAACTAACACTTTTATGCTCTCAATGTAGACCGCCTCAATCTAAAACCCTCAGAGAGGATCAGAACCACAACATGTATGTGGCTGGTTGTATGGAGGTTGAAGTCAAGTCTGCTGAGGAGGCATTTCAAGTATTCTGGAGAGGTAAGTTGTTGTAAGATCAGCATTTGGAAGTCAAAGCGTTTAAGGGACTAAAGAAAAAAAAGAGTAAGGAAAAACACTGCACTGATGATGTAGATGTGACTGAACTGGCATTGCTGACCTCCGGGTTGGCTCTGGCCAGGAAATGACCTCAGTTTATCTTCTCTCTGAGCAGGTCGTATAAAAGTTTTGTCCCGAAAATTGTTTGGAGTAGTTGAAATTGCATGCAAAGATGCTATTTGTGTGTAGACGTGGTTGCAAAGTTGTCTATTCTATGTTGTTCCAGGTCAGAAGAAGAGGAAGGTTGCAAACACCCGCCTGAACAGAGAGTCCAGTCGCTCCCACAGTGTGCTCATTATTAAACTGGCTCAGGCTCCTCTGGATGCAGATGGCGACAACATTCTCCAGGTCAGTTGAAAATTTTAGTCTATATTCACGACGGTCCACTTCTGGGATTACTCCGGTGCCGCCGGAAATTTCGTCGGATGCATGTCTTTTCAGCCGATGTCCGTTTCCTTACGCTTTCTTTGTGTTGGAATTTTAATCTCCGGTGGACTTATGAGGACAATAGTTGACTGCTCCTCAGATCTCTGCAGGGTAAATCCAGACAGCTAGCTAGACTATTTGTCCAATCTAAGTTTTCTGTTGCACGACTAAAACAACTTTTGAACTTACACGTTCCACCAGAACAAGTAACTTCCCGAGGCTATTTTGCAGTGGCACAGTAGCGCCTTGCGTAGCTTAGCGCCACCCAAGACAATTGTGACTGGTTTAAAGAAATGGTAATACACCAGAACACGTTTTTCTCCCACCCCTGAATGCTGTGGACTAGCCAGACCCTCCTCCGCAGCGCTGTGGACGAAAGTCTAGCAAAGCGAGACTAGTTGAAATTGAAACCAAATATCTGGTTTCATATTCTTATTTGGATGAATCAAAAGCGCCAGTTTTAATACTGAAGTATTTTCTGATTGTGTTTGTCAGGATAAAAACCAGGTGGCTGTTAGTCAGCTGTGCCTGGTGGACTTGGCAGGAAGTGAGCGCACCGGTAGGACAGGGGCAGAAGGCACCCGTATACGTGAAGCAGGTTTGTTACCCATCAACGACATCAAAGTTTAGTTAGTTTATTTGTAGCTGAAGTTTGTGAGATTAAACAATATTCTAACCTCACAGGTAACATCAATCAGTCTCTGCTGAATCTGCGGACGTGCATCGAGATACTTCGAGAAAACCAGATCTGTGGCACAAACAGGGTATGAATCACCATGTTGAAGACTGTCATTATATGTACCGATGAACCATGTAGGTAAATGTAAGTTTTCTCTTGCAGATGGTCCCCTACAGAGACTCTAAAGTAACCCATTTGTTCAAGAACTACTTTGACGGAGAGGGAAAAGTCAGAATGGTTGTCTGCGTCAATCCCAAAGCGGATGATTACGAGGAAACATTGGTAAGTTCATCCTGCACCTTTTACGGTATTTTTATGAACATGTAAGTTGCTTTCTGTCTGACAAACAAAAGACGCGCTCTGTTTGTCCAGCTGGTGATGCGTTTTGCAGAGATGACCCAGGAGGTCGAAGTGGCTCGGCCAGTGGACAGGCCCATCTGTGGCTTCACCCCGGGCCGTCGCCATAGAAACCAGGCATTTAAAGAGGAACTGTCTCGCAAGCTGGACGAGCGCGGTGGTCCGATAGACGGAGGTAAGTTATGCACTGTACAAGCCAATCCTGCTAAATAAGACTGGTTAATTATGACGCTTTTACTAGAATATCACTTTGAAACAAATTTAAGAAAAAGCCAGATGTTAGAAGAAATTACATTTTTATAAATAAATAAAACACTTTCATATTAAATTAAAATTTATTGTCAATTGATAATGTCAATTGATTAAAAATGAAAAAAGTGAAAACATGACCTTAAGTTATTCAAATGAAACGCAACAAACATGACAAACCATAGCCCATTGACATTTTTAATTTTAATCTCAAAATGAGCATGAAGCGGTGAATTCAAGTATTTGGTAGGTTTCTTTTAAGCTGAATAACTGCTATGGTAATGTTCATTCCTTTAGTTCATTGTGCAGTCGTATACTTAAGCTCCTATCAAGCTCATACGTTCACCTTCTGCTTATATTAATGCATAATGGCATTAGTCCTCAAATATAAGAAATCCCTTATTTGCAGAAAAATATAGACCAGTATCTTTATATTTCTACACTTAAAAACACAAATGAGCAGTTGTGTTAATTCTGTTTCCTTTTTAGATGTGCCCTCTGTTATAAACTCCATGGTGCACTGCCTCCCACCTCTACCCTCCTCCGAGCTGGCCGACCCCAACGATGACATCACCCTGCCCAGGCTGATCGAAGCTCTGCACAACAGACACAGGGTCCGGCAGATTATGATTGATGAATACAACAATGCAGGTGCATGCTCACATCCTAGCGCGACCCTCGCCTCACGGCTTTGAAAGTTCAGGTTACTTGAGTTGGATTTCTTATATTGGCTCTCATGTTCTTTCCTTCATGTTATTTTAGCCAACAGGATGAAGTCCATGCTTCAGGAACTGGACAACAACCTCATTTCCAAAGAAAATGTAATTCATGAACAAAATGGCAAACTGGTGGACAAGGACAAAATCATCCAGAATAACAAGGCAGAGATTGAGCGATTGGAAAAGAGAACCAAGATGCAAGAACACAAGGTGAGAGACAAAAACATTCAAACCTCCTGTAGATTGCTGGTTAGTTTGGTAGATATGTTGCTTTGTTTCTTAAATGTCCCAACATGGTTCTGTTCCAGATTGACATCCTGCAGAAAACTACTAAAATCTATGAGGACGACCAGCGTACACTGAAGTACGAACTGGAAACCAGAGAGCAGAGGCTGCAGAGGGAGCAGTCTGACAAGAGGCGCTTGGAGCAGCGCATGCAAGGCGTGGTCACAGACACCCAGTACAAGTGGGAGAAAGAATGTGTGAGTTACTCCGAGGCTGATATATTAGGTAGCCTTCTGTGTACTATAGCCTGCTAATGTAGCACAGTTTGTTAGTCCACCGTGGATTATTTTGTGTGTCATGCCTCAATTTTCCCAATGATCATTTATAAAGTTAGTGGTGTTGAACTTTAACATTACGCCTCTTGCTGTGCAGGACCGACGCGTTAATGCGATGCAGCTGGAGATGCAGAACAAGCTCTGGGTGAAAGACGAGAAGCTGAAGCAGCTTAAGGCCATCGTGACGGAGAGCAAGACTCCTGGTCGTCCTGATCCTCCACCGCGTCAGACGCAGCGTCAGCCTCAGAGCCAGACGCAGCGTCAAAATCAGCCTTGGACTCAGCCTCAGACTCAGCCTCGGAGTCAGCCTCCGAGTCAGCCTCAGCCTCGGAGTCAGCCTCAGAGTCAACCTCAGCGGCCTTCCAGAGAGGAACGCCTCCCTGCAAAGAGATCGGCCTCGCCCTCACCTGTCCCTGTATGTTGTGTTGATGATGCACATCTAGATCACCAGCCTAGCTCCTGGTTAATGTAGCGGTTGCTTAATATTGTTAGATGACACAACGGTGGCAGATAAACAGAATTCTGTCCCTTTTTATAAATTTAACAGCTAGTGTGCTCTTCTCCCTAAAACTAATATTTTACTGACCGGACTAACATTACTAATCCCTGTGTGATGCAGTAGATGCACATACAAACACCAGTACATCATAGTACAGATGTAGTACAGTGCATTATTTCTGCAGCAGTACTAGCCTGACAAGCCAGACCCACATCAAGATGTTGGGTCTGGGAACTCACCATTGACGGAGCTCAATCCGAGGGGTGGGATAAACGGTTGTCTTTCAAATTCCCTCTGCACGTAATAGGATAGCGCTACAACCAGGCAGAGCAATGAAGAAGGTAGCGAAGCTAGTTGATGGATTAAACTTTTGCCGTATCCTGTCGGCAAAATTCCGAACACATCTTCCTTTTTTAAGAATGACTTCAGTGCCATTCTTTGTTCTTTTCTCAAAGAAAAGCTGAACTCCAAGTCTTCCAGAAGACCGCTGTTCCCAGCAGCAGCAGCAGCAGCCATAAGCCCCGCCCACCGATTCTATATACTATGTGATTTGCCTGACCAGAGTTAGTTTTTTCCAGCTCGCAAGTCAACGGAGAGTGCCTAGACCCCCCTAGCTGCAAATTTAATTTGCTGCCGCTAGGGTGCGTTTAGATTTCTAGGCTAGTTAACTACTGTTGTAAAACTTAAAATTTGACCGCTTTGATTACATTTCCTGGTAACGTTTAAAGTTGTGATGTTGAGTTGGCTGTGAATATGGCTGCAACTAACAATTATTTTCATTATTGATTAAATCTATGGATAATGTTTTTCAATTACTCAAAAGAAAAATGTCATGTCCAAATTCAAAAGATACTTAATTTACAATATTAAACATAGAAAAGCAGCAAATTGTCAAATCAAAGAAGCTCAAACAGCGAATGATTGGAATTAAATGGCAACAACTGATTATTTATCTGGCAAAAATGTTAATTAATCAACTGATGGTTTCAGCTCTACATTGGAATATAGTCAAAGGTGTTCTTTTACATTTACGTACAGTAGGCATGCAACTATTGATTATTTTAGTGATGCACCGAAATGAAAATTCTTGGCCAAAACCGAAAAAAGAGGAAACCAAGACCGAAAACCGAAACCGAAACACCGAAAGAAATTAAGCCAATTATTAGTACCATTGCATTTATGGCTATGACTGTGTACTAACTTTACTAAAATCATGGCATTGCAATTGTATAAATGAATATTAAAGTTTAATTAAAAAAATATCTAGCAGAAATATGGCTACAATCTGATAGTCACATACAGTATACAGTAGCCTAAGAATAGAATAGCTTACCTATTATTATTATTATTATTATTATTATTATTATTTGAGGCACTTTGTTGCAGGATTTCACTGAACATATCAGACAACGAGGGTGCATGCCCCTCATCTGGTGCAGAGAGACAAGTCTTTTTTTTCTGCGCTCTGATCTCCTCCTGCTGGCTTCTCCCGTCTACCGCGCGTGTTCTCTCTGCATCCATCGCGGCCTGGATCATTTCTCGTGCGCCCTGCTTTATTTCCGCATCCAAGTAATGGTCTTTATAACGCGGATCAAGTACAGTCGCGATGAAGTGCAGAGGATCCGAACAGATCTCACTGAAACGTGTGCTGACAGACTCTAAAAGCGTACTTTTCATTGTTTTCACTCCGTGGTCCGTCTCAACCTCTTTGCCTAGGAGACGCTTTGCAGGTGGAACGGATCGGTACTGACACACGTGCAGGTCGCGGTTTCTGTTTGCGTCATCACAACATTTTCGGCCGTATTGTTTCGGTGATAAAAGTATTTCGGCCGAAAACCGAAAATGCCCTTTTGGGCTATTTTCGGCCGAAAATATTCGGTGGCCGAATATTCGGTGCATCCCTAGATTATTTTCATTATCGAATAATCCGCAGATTATTTCTCAATCATTTGTAAAAACAATATCCTTTAGGCCATTGTGACGTCATGAGATTTCTCGTATTGTCTGAATAACAGTCCAAAACCCAAAGTACTCGATGTAATATAATTGATGACAAGGAAAAGCAACTAAACATTTGAGAAGCTGGAATCACGTTTGGCATTTTTGCTCGAACAATAACCTAAATGATTGATTATCGAAATAACAGTCAATTAAAATTATGAACCGCCATTCTAAAAATAGAAGCCACTCTTTCACACGGTCTCAACACAACTGTAACATAATCCTCACAAAGGTCGCCTGTTTTTCCAGGCTGTAGTATTTGATTACATTAGACTGTGCAGGTTTCTGCTGCTGCTCCATTCCACCAGCTACTCTAACATTTAATTCTCATGTGATTTCTTTGTGCTAACTGTATCTAACCGTGCATGTATGTAATTGTGCAGTCTTTCCACTTTGCTCCCCAGTGCCCTGTTGATTCTCCCCATGTCGGGCCAGAGCCAGTCAGTGCCACTAGAGTTGAGGAGGTTGAGATGAACCCAAGGCCGTCGTGCCCTGTACCCAGCACCAGTAGCTCTTTGTCTGTGGCCAACTGCGTCTCCGCTTGGGAGTATCGGGTGGCCCAGGACAGCAGGCAGGGTTACCATTCCCCTAGTACACCCACAAGAACCCAGTCCCCAGCATGCTCCTCAGCCAGCAGGGCCAGGAGGAGAGCTGTGTGTTGGGCTAGAGAGGAAGAAGAGGACAACTCCCCTACATTTGATCTAGACATAACTGAGAGAAGCTACAGGGTCAGTGAGTTAGCTACAGGAAGCAGTTTGAGGTTTCACAGTAAAAACCGGTGTCTCTGATCAGGATTTTGTTATCCTCTCCACTAATCAGGCAGAATATTTCAGCTTTTCCCAAAATTGGGTTCCTACAACTGAAGATGTCCCCAGCTGTTGACAATGATGAATAGCTTCGTCAGGATTTGATTTTATCCATTGCCCTAGTTATATGTATGTTTTATTTCTTCTTTTTCTGTTGCTTCTCCACTCTGTAGACCGTGACGCCAGTGCGGCCTCTGCACCGTCGCTCCCGCTCCGCTGGCGGGGAGAAGTGGGTGGACCACAAGCCCTCCTCCAGCTTGGACTTGGGTACAGTTTTGCAGCCTGTCATCCCCAATTCCATCCAGGTGTCTACACCGAGTGAGAAGGCCCTGTCAAAGTGTGACCGATACGTGTTAACACACCAGGAGGTTGCCTCTGATGGCGAGATCCAGACCCAACTTATTAAGGTAAGTAGGCTGCAACAGGATATATGGCACGTTTTGAAAAGTCTGCATCTGATGCCAAATGCTTTGCCTGAGAAGTAAAGTGAAACCAAATAGCAATTCATTCAGATTAACGGTCTGCTAGCATTGGCTTTTTTTTTTTTTTTTTTTAAACCTAATCAACAGTCACAGTGGAAGCTGGTCCTATGTTTTTTGAACAGATAATGGATCACTATAAAGTAGAACTATATAAATTACTCCTGGTGTGGGAAATTCACACACATCTAAAGTGCAATGTTCGAACCATTTCCTTCTTTTCACAATCTATATCCCAAAAAAAAGAAATGTGATTTTGGTTTTTGGTGTCGTCCCTCCACGCCCTACTTTTTCGTTGCAGGTGTTGCATATTGCAAACTTGTTATCTTCTGCACACGCACTGAAGAATTCCCGAACAGCTGACATGTTGCAGGTTAATTCACAAGGTTCCCTACATGTGCAAGAATAGCACAGACACGCGCTTCACACTGCGAGCAGGTACATGCGACACCGCGGAAAAGTTGAGAGAAAGGAAAAAGAGACTGTGCTGTTGCGTTCGTGTGTGCGTGCGTCCTTGAGAACTGTAACTCGTATAACTTATGTTGTCAGTGGCCGGTCTATCTGTGCATCTCTAAAAATAGGCCAACAAGCTATTTCTTAACTTCTAGTTAACTTGCTAGTTCTAAAGTTGCATCTGCAAGCTTTTGTTTTAAGCTGCTTTTCTTTTTTTCTTCTTCTTCTATTGCTTCTATTTCTGCTGGACGGTGCTCACAGCGAGTAATACGTGACACTTGTTACTATATCGATGAAGACTGGCGGATTAAATTGGCCATCCTACACACAAAATATGCCAGACAGACACAGCTGAATCAGGAACTGCTTGAGAATGTCAACCCACATGTTATTTGTTAAAGGGGCACATTTCAGGCTGGTTATTAAGTCCTAGAGAACCAATACTGATCCTTTGGTTAATGGATTGAAGTAGAACAACAGCTCGATATTAAATCGGTGGCATTAGGAAAACAAGATATTTAAAACTGCACAAAGGGTCTGGTCTGTAAATATCTAAAGAAGTAGGCCTTTGGCAGGTTAAACCTCAGACAGTTGATCAAATGAGGCAAAGCAATCATCTATGAACATTTTTTTTTTTTTTTTTTTTTTGAAGCATGTTATGCCTTTTCTGTGCCAGTCCTGGTTTGTTGCATCTAGCAGCTAACAGTGGTTTAAGGCAATAGTGTGACCCACAATGTAACTTCTGTTTTAGACAATCCTAACATGTGCTGCACTGGTTAACTTACTATGTTTTATTTGTAAACTAACTTGGATGAAGTACTAATTAAAATTGGCTATTACCTCATACCTATTCTTTCAGGGTGAGGTGATTAAAACCAGAGGAGGAGGACAGGCTGTCCAGTTCACTGACATCGAGACCTTAAAACAGGAGCTTACCACAGTCCCAAGGTAGCAGCCGACAGACTGTTATTAGCTGCAGATTAGCTGGGTGTTACAATGATGTTTCAACATTTTGTTTTGTTACTTTACATTTATGTCTGAAGGCGCAAAAGAAAATCTTCAGAAGGCACACCTGCCAATGGAGATCACACAGATGGAGCTTGGACTGATGTGGAGACAAGGGTAGGATAATATGAATTAGTCTCCAATAAACGACCATTGCTTGTGTCTTGGTTTAGAAAGCAGACGGTTAATGTAATGAACTTGACTTTGTATGTGTATAGAAGCTAGGTGGCCACATCCGAACATGTCTTGTGTTCTTTTAGTTAGACGTTACGATCTGATAAAAATGATAATTAGATACTTAGAAGCTACGAACAATTATTTTCATAATAAATTGTCAGTTTTTGTCAGCAATTTTGTTTTTATTTTTTTGAGTTACAATGCTAAGAAATCACCCATGACAAGTAGTAAAATAGCATTAAAGGTGCAATATGTAATACTGATAGCTAGTGTTTAAAATAGTTACTGCAGTACAAATTCAAAATACTGGAGAGAGTCGTTAACACTAACGTTAGCAGTGAGCAGGGTTAGCATGGCGGCGTTAGCCAGGACCAGACCACTTTACTGGCTGAGTCTCAATTTGTTTTTGCGAGTAACTAACTCGGGTACTCTAGCTATATAATTCAATGTGAATACACAGATGTTGAAATTGCATAAAATGCCCGTCCCTTGTAGCCGTGATAAATTAGCCTGAACATAATGCTTACCTGTTCAGGAGGAAAATTAGCCAACTCGGTGTCCTTTTGGGCTCTAAGCGGTCTCCATCTTTCAAATACATCTCCAATATTTACCTGGGCTTGTTACATCTCTGTTAGAAACATGCTCTTGTGTGTTTTTTTTTGTTTTTTTTAGGTGCGGTAGAATGTATCTTGGTTGATCCCGTTTGTTTGTTTGCTGCTTTCATGGCTGTACTAACGTTACAGCTGTAGCGCGCTGGGTTTACGTTTTTACAGGTATATCTGGCAACCTGGCCTGGCTGTCAAACTGGGCAGTTGATAACAACACACAGGCCAAAACACAAACAGAAATTCTGACACGGAAAAGTAGAAAATACTGGCGTTTGCATTGTTGTCACTAAAGATAGTATTTCAACTTAGCACGTTTCCTTAATATCTGATGACTCATTTGGGTCATTTTGGATTTATTACAGTAAATATATTACATATTGGACCTTTAACAATCGATCAATAATTTCAACTCTGAATACAATGCAGCCCAATACAACACCCTCTAACTACAGACTCAAACATTACAGGGAAGTTAAATCCATACACAGAACACAAGCGCCATAAAATAGGATTTATTGCAGGGCTCTTGTATTGGGTTACAGTAGAGATGTACATGATTTAACTAGTAACTCACTTTTTCTGTCTGTCTGTCTGTCTGTCTGTCTGTCTGTCTCTGTTCTTAATTTTTTTTGTACATAATCCACCCCAGGTCCCTTCATGTAGCACTCTTAACATTACACAACCAAACATAGACTGACATTTAACAAAGAAGCAACACAGTGTTTATTTTCCAGATGAAACAAAAGAGTAATAACACTAATTTGTGTTATGTTTTCAGTGTTCTGCGGCGGTGGAGATGAGGGCTGGATCAAACCTGGGTCCTGGCTATGAGCATCACGGGATCACCAAGTAAGCTGTCTATAGATCATATCTGTGAATAGCATTACCTTCCCAGTACAGTATTTTATTAACCTTATTCTCTTTTACAGGCGCAGAAAACCCTAAAAGCAGCTGACAGCTGCTCCAGTGGTCACTCCCCTCACCTGGCTGTTGTGCAATAGTCTGAACTTTTTTATATTTAGCTCTAGTGATGATATTTAAACATTTTCCAAGCTTTTATATATGCAGTGTATATACGTGTCACCAAAGCTGTTTTGTAAAAATATTTTATGTTGTATTTGAACCAATAGAAAGCAAGTGTTATGTGATTCAGTAAAGGATGGTGGCACATATTACTGTGGCGTTGCTGAAAAGAGTCTGTTTGCACATTTGTGTGTAACATAGTCACATCTGTTACTTGGCACAAGAGGAGTCATTGTGGAGCTTCCACAATGTTGATTTGTCTGCTACATACTGTTCCTGTCTCTTGACTGGTGAATTATAGAGTTTGAATAATCCAGTTATTTTTGAATTTCTGTCTTTATAAAATTAGCTTCTGCCACTGATGGAACTAAACTCTCCTGCCTTCACTGTACACTCAGGATTAAAATTCCTTTGAAGCACCAGTTTGTCGTGTATATACGCAGTAAATTGACTACAATGCAAATCTGACAGCACAATGCATAATGTGCCAGGATCATTTCTGAGCACTAGATGGCAGCACAGGACAACAGTACATTATACATGTTGAACACACCGGTTCAGTTGCATTGCAGGAATACTTGAGGGTCACATGATGCTTTATACTATACTCTGTATGCATGTTAACAATATGACAAGAAATGCTAACTTATGAATGGCACTGAAGGGAAGCACATAGTTTAACCGTCTATGATAAAATGCTAGCAGATTGGCAGTCAGCAGAACTGTTGACGGGCTAATAAGAAGATACCACCCATTTATTTCAAAAGGATGGGGGGAAAGCGATTTAAGTCCCGTTAGAGCTCTGGGCGATCCTTTGTCAAGAATGTAGCAATATTTTCTGTCATATAAACAAAGTCTGCTTTCAATTACTTTGCATAAATTGCTTTCTTGTGCTCATGCTTGATTAGATCTCCATTATGTTAAACAAGACACCTTGTATATAAATCCACATTAAATTAGTCCAGTTGGCTTCCTTCAGGTGAAGTCAGCTGGGTCCCAGGTATTAAAAAGCCTTAGTATGTCCAGGCCTTCACCGTCAGTCATTACCTACAAGCTTTTTTTTCTTTTTTAGTGTTAGACTTTTGTCTGCAAACAAAGAGATTGGGCCAATGTTGGTACTTATGGAAAAGTAATAAGATCCTTTATACCACCATAAAATAATATATTAGATTTTTACTACCTTTTATTCTGTTGGGGATAATTTAATCCATATCAATGCATCACATTTTATATGCAGATCATATGTTTTGTATGTAATATAATGATTTTTAACTAGTTACTACATCTGTCAAATAGATGTAGTGGAGTAAAACATACAATATTTGAGATGTACAGTAGTAGAGTAGAAACATGAAGTACTCAAGTGAAGTACAAGTACCTCAACGTTGTTCTTAGTTACAGTGCTGGAGTAAATGTACTTTCCACCATTGTATATGTATTTGTGTTGCTTTTGGTTATGATTCAAAGGAAAAGAAAACTAAATTATTGCTTGAATAACAATCTGCGATGCATTTCGAACCACTACAAGCAGACTGGAGTGCGAGAAAACCCTACACTTGAAAACTGCAGCAAAACTCCAACATATTAAAATGTCAGTGTCCAGTTTCACTATCTCTTATCAACTGAGCATCACCAGTGTAATGACCAGCTAAAGCTAGTGGTACAGTCATCCAGGCTTTGAGTAGACAGTTGAAATCTCATCTACTACCAGTCTGGCTGGGTTTCAATTGGAAAGCACTGGAGAGTGACTAACATGGAGCCTCTTGGAGAGGGTCAAGAGCCCAGAGCAACCAGTGGCCATTAAATTCACTCCTATGAGATATCGAGTGCTTTGCTTTTTGACCAGGCTCTGTTTGGTGTGCTGCACCACACTATTATCCCCAGCTCCTCACTGCAAGCCCTCCACAACCAAGTGGTGCGAGCTTCATAAAGATGTTATTATGAAACTCCTGTTGAGCCCCTGATCAACATCACTGGTTTCAAAGAGACATTTGAGGAAAATAAATGAAACATAAAGGCCTCCAATAAGCATAAGTCCTAAAGACAACACTGTTCATCCAACTGTATGGTAAGAATACATCATTCTGCATTTCAGAGCTTCAGGCTTATGATTACACATTATGCTTATCAATGTTATTAAGCTTGCTGGAGGGAATTCTGATGTTCTACATGAATACACAGTCAATTAGACCATCTCAGATTTTAAAAGAGCAAGCCTAATTGCAATGTTTTATTGACTCTTTGCTTAAATTACTCTGATAAAGAGGTCTTAAGCTGCCTTTTGGCACTGCATGATTACATAATTTTCACACCAATCTATGATGCTGATGAGGGCCATTCATAATTGTGTGGTTCAAAATAACACTGTCCACTATTTAACCTGTCATTTAATTATTTCCTCAAACCTTATCTGAGTTAAACCATATTTGTTTTACTTTCATTACATGTTATTTTCACTCATTGATAGCTCAAAAGCTAGCCTTTTAATATAATTTAAACCTGCAATAACCATTACGTGACATAGTATCACCTTTTAAGTTGATTTGGCAAACTTGTTAGCAAATATTCAGCAGACACTGAACACATTAGCATTCATTTGGAGTCATGTTTGTGTCCTTTAGTCCAATATTCCACACAGGAAATATCTTGCTCTTTAGCTGTTAAATGCTCTGCTCACTTTGTTCATCAGTTAGTCGCTAACTGTGTCTGTCTGCTGTTGGTTTTTGAACAGGTAGTGTACAGTGAGTTCTTAAAGATTTTTCACTGAAAACAGCTGCCTGCTGCAGTTAAAATCATCACTATTAGAGCGGTGAGAGTGAATCAAAACAATAAAGTTGAGGGCCCAAAAATCTAAACAATGAGCTGAAACATGTTTTAAAGCTCCTTAGGGCTGTAGCTTTGTCACTAAAAGTGACATGTTTCACATTACATTTTATTAACATAAAATATTGATTATAGCAGCTTTAAAGTAGCTATTTTGTTTTGGTAAATTTGACTTGAGGAGCAGGTTCATGACCTCTCTCTGCTCACATGATTAACACGCTGCACTGAATCGGGCTGTGAAAAGTGGGCATGAGTTTAAATAGGTGTGATGAAATGTAACCCTATCCAGTAGCACTCTAAAGTTGGCTGTACGGAGCGTCTGAGGTATGATGGCGGTTTCATTTGCTTCCAAAGCTGTATCATAACATCTGAATGGTTGCTGATTTGAAGGACATGTCAAAGCAAGTATTCTAGATCACAGCCACAGCTCTCCTTTAAACCAAAACAAGGTTTTCTCCCTTCTTTTAGTGGCGAGGATAACAATTCTCTGACAATGAAAGCCAATTAGTGGCAAACAAGTAAATACTGCATGAGAGCAGAGCAAACCAAAGCTCTGAGTGTGGTCTGTAGCCTACACTACGTCTTCATATGTCAAGGCCGTGGCTGCCTGCCAGCTAAATGTGTCGGGCCAGAAAGATATGCGAATGCAGATGAGTGTTGACAGCTAGTCAATTGTCATTCAGCCCATCTCCTAGCCTCTTGGGACTCATCTGGCTTTTTTCTCTCTGCTGGGCTCCTCTTCACTGCTTGCTCACCTCACGCTCCTCTGCCTTAATGCATACTAAAATGCATAGTGGAGGCATGAGGCATGAGGCAGTGCGTTCAGTGTTAATAAGAGGTAAAAGCTCCCACGCACCCTTTTCTGCTGGTGCTGCAGTGACGAGCAGATGGGTCAAAGAGTCACAAACTCGCAGAGACTCCCGGAGGTAGAGTTTGGTTTTTCAGCTGTTTCGAAGCACATTGGATGAGAATTGCTCTGACCCTTAAGAGAAAGTGGTTAGTGGTTCAGAACACCTCATCCCATTTGCTGCCTCCTCCTGCTCTGCTTTTTAGCCCGATATGTCACTTAGCTGCTTCACTCGGACTCTGTCTACATCTCGCCGATCTGATTTGTTACTTTATGCTGTGGACTTTTTTTCTCCCAAAGATGACTTAAACAGATGCCAAGTCTGTCACTGTCCATTTGATTTCCTGACGTTATCATTTTGAGTTCAAGTTGTAATGAAGAATCCATTTGTCCTCATGCTTGTTGTTGTGGTTACACATCAACACTGAGAGTTGACCTCTGACAAACGTAATTCAAGACATGACTGATTTCTTATTGAAAATATTGGAAGCCATTGTTGTGTAGGCTCATTATAGCCAAATTGGGCTGAATAGTGTTTTTTCCTCCCTGTCTTTGTTCTTGGCAGCCGACTAAGTGCTTGCAGCTGTCAGTTGAGTGTATTCTCTTTGCCCAGTATATGTGGCTTGGCTGCACTTTTAGCTGGCTGTGTCCTTACTGTGGTGACAGTATGCCATGACTGATTTCCGTGGACTCACTTTCATTTTAACCACATTGTGTCCCTCACAGAAAAATCTGACTTCTTTTTTACAAGTAGTTGATCTCATCTAGTTAATGCTGCTGCGTAACCGGGCTTTGCGTGCAGTTGGCTGATTATTTAAGCAGTGCTCCAAGCAGTTTGCTGATGAAATGAAAGGAGAGGAGATGCCAGAAATGATTGTACTGACAATGGCACAATGCAGGATGATGTATGATGACTAAATGGTATTTAGGATGTGGTGGAGATTGACTCAACTTTCTCACATATGGATTTTCTAGCTTCAGTTCTGCAAGTACAAAGAATGAGTGTTAGACACATCTCTTATTAACCTGCTAAACTGATATCTGTGATTCCTTGCTTGCTATAGTGAGAAGTAGAATGGTATTTCAAACCTTTATCCTGCCAATGCTTTCATGCAAATTACTCACACTGAAACCAGCTTATCTGTGAACAATCATAGGTGGCATTTGGAAAAGGGTGAAATAGCACCACATGATTTTTTATATCTGCATAAAGCTCAGTCAGGTCCCTGCACAAAAAATCCCACACAAAAGCAAACACAAAGGCCACTTTGAACGCACACATCAGCTGTTTATCTTAAAATAGTCTGCCGCACTGCTGCTCTTACCCAGTACCTTGCATGTTGCACTTTGTAAATGGTAGGCAATTATTACACATGGCGATTTAAGGAGTTGTTACTTAATTCATTAGATACTGATATTAGATATGGTTAAGTTCATTCTTTCTAATGAAGCAGTAACTTATCAGACAGGGCCAGGTATGAGTATAAAGGCTGGAGATTACAGCATCCATGTGCACAAATAAGATTAGAGCACATTGCTGCGACTGCTGTTGACAAGGTGAACAGGACAGTTGTTCCAAAAAGCAAAAACACTGGATTACTGTGGGTTCATATAATTCGCAGAACACGCTATTTTCATGGTGTGTTTATCCGCATGATTAATGGCCGTTCAGATTTGCATTTGAACATTACCTGAGGAACACATCTGCATGGGCCTTACTGGATACTAATGATCCAGCGCATGCCTAATAAACTGAAGTGAGAATTCAAATGAGGCTCAACCTGCCTGCAAAGCTAGCCTAAGCAAACACCAGGACAGCTGGCAGAGAAATCATCGTGACTAATGGTCTCAGTGTGAGACAGGAGCAGGGCTGTGGGTGGTTGTTTTGCCATGCTAAGAAGAACAGACTTTGTTTGTCTTTCTATAGCATACACCGTGACTGTGTGATTCTGGAAGTGTTGGCTTTGTTTATGTTTGCTTTTCTTGTCAATGTAGTGCAACACCAAGAACCATCAAAAAGTGTGTTGCTGTTGTTCCTGTTTCCCGCCTGAGAATTAGGTGACCTTATAAAATAGTAATCTTTTTTTATGTTTTTAGAAGTAGGTGGACAAATCTAAGACTGTTTATACTGTCACCTGGAGGTGTGTCTGTCATCTCTATGTTTTGACTTTATTTGTGTTCTGCTCGGGCTCCTCTACTGTGGTAAACATAGTGTGTCAGTGTAACCTGTCCTCAGGGCAAATGATCTGATTTGCTCTTTCCTTGTCTTTTACTCCTAATCACATCTACCTCAGAGCCAGAAAATGGTTGTGCAGCTGTCATAACTAAAGCACAGCCCGCCGTGATGGGAGTTCATGTTTTTACTATTATCTATTCTATCCGAGGCAAAAACACAATATTAAACCTCCACTGCAACCCTCTTTCTCACAGACCGCTGCATGATCAATACCCACATCAAAGGCTCTGCGGAGATAGCAGGATTCTTTGAAGCATGTTTGTGGAGCTGGATTTGCTGAGCTAACATGGTCCACACAGAACCCCCTTGAATAAGCTTGTTTGGCTTGCATCCTCTCTGTTTGTAGAGGGGCTGAGTGGAATCTAATGGAGAACAGACAAGGCCTCTCCCTTGTCTTTTTCCTCCCTTTGAGCAGCTAAATGCATCCATAGTGCCAGTGCTTTTTGCTCAAATGACATACGCTTCATGGCATGCCAGCTCAAATATTTATCTAATATCAAATTGGCTGTAACACTTTGGAGGCAGATAAATGCCAGGAATTATTTCTCATTGAGGACAGAAAAATAACTTGCATCATGTTTCGCAGTGCCAAGTGCAAATATGCCGGGTGATTACTGATTGAAATGAGATAGAGTACAGACAGCAGTAGTGTTGTTATGTGGTTACCTTGTGTTATGACTTGAACAGTGAATATTCTGCACTCATAACACAACCTGTGTCCCTGGAAAGCTATTAACTATTTAAAAAAGTGCTTTCCGTTTCCTAAATGGGAAAACAGTGCATTTGGGACTTTGTGTGCTAAGTGGGTATTGCAGAAGTGGGGGTGGAGGTTCAACCACAATAAACACAAAAGCACATAACTCCTGCCAGGCATCAGAGAGAGTCAGCAACTCTGTAAATGATGAAGCTGGGACTGAATCATCTCTCTACATGCAAATCCTAGACAAGGATGAGAAGCCCTTTCTATAAATTACACAATATACCACATTTGTGATGCTTTTGACTTTTTAAATTCACATATTGAATCTTTTGGTAAGTAATTGCACCATTTGGTGTATGCAGTGCAAAAGGTTTGACTCTCCAGTGAGCTGTGGCTCATTTGAAAGTGAAATATGGGAAAATGCTGACAACTCTTTCTCTACCCTCCTAACACCAGGGGCACCACTGCATTAGCATCTCTGTCTCTCTCTCAATCTCTCTTTCTTTCTCATTTACATTATGGATGGTTCATTTAGCCTACATGACCGAGTGAATACATAACCCAGGGCAATTCAAAATACCACAAGGGCCTGGAGGGATAAACTGAAACCACATAAGCAGGAAGGATTGCTGCACTGCCATCTGCAGCAGCCTTTTATTCAGCTCTTCCCCTTTCGTGTGGCGTGCCCCTCACCCAGATGTGTGGGCCCAACAAGGAGTATCAGATAAAAACAGCAGGTGATAATTTACAGAAACATTTATTGCACAGTTGACCGTTTGCTAAACAACTCCCCCGTACAGCGATTGTCCACCAGCCCTGGCCAGATATTTTGAAGCATGGGGCTGTAGAAAGAGACATATATTTAAAGAGTATTAAAGGATTCAAAGCCAAAAACATAAGAGCAAACCATAATGAAAAACACTGTTTACCTGCTTAAACATAAGCCAACTTTTAACCAAGTCACTAAAAATGCATATAAAATCAGAAGAAAACAAACATCCGAGGGTGAAGAAGAAGGGTGATTAACACGAAGACGGCAACAGAAATGTCTAACTGGAGAGACAGTAACTTCTGTCGGTAATGGCCGACACCGAAATCATCAGAAAATTCAACTAGCGGTAAGAGACTCGGTGGGTTACGACTAAATTATGAATGGGCTCTGTGATTGCAGTGTAATCTGCGTCATGTCCTGCCTCCTGCATGCTCTACCAAGGCGCAGCATTCATCTAAACAAAATGGGAGTCTTGCCAGTAAGTGAGAACGCGTCTGACACGGACAATCTCAGTCTGTGTGCTGCGTCAAAGGGCAACTTCGGACAATGTCCACACCTGATTCTACGGACATTGTCTGGAGTTCATATGAGAAACAGGCTTAACAGTAGACTAAGTGAGTAATTCTGTGTCCAAAAAATGCTCCTTTGTTAATAGAATCTCAGTAGTTCACTCTCAGTGAATCGAGATTTTGGACGTTTATCAATCATCGTCATTTTGTGTCTTAACAGACAGGTGTGATTTTTGCATCTTTAAAAGGCAACACATTGCATTGTGGTATTGTTTGCAGAAAGTGTAAATGACATGGATGCTGTTTTTTCCCCGTTCCATTCATTGTGAACATTTGTCAGGGCACTACATAAATTACAAACTCAAATAAAATGGCAGAGGGTAAATATAATGGACTACATTGTAAATAGCAATTGATTTAGGACACAGCCTGCGTCTAGGTAATGTGTATGTGACAGAGATAAAGACTGATAAAGTGAGTAGGCCTGAAAGTAGTTTAGTAGGTTTGCTTATCTGTGTGTTCTTTGTGTGCTTGTGAGTGTGTGTGTGTTTTATGGTTGAGTAGAGCTGTTAACATTATAGTTGCAATGTGTAACCGAAGATAAGATTTTAATACCTGCATTCAGATTAAAAACGTGCTTTGGCACACAACACAAGCTTTTATTCCTGCTGCCAACAAGTTTGACATAACTTTGTTTTTGGGGCAGAGGCACAAACAACACAATGACCCCAGTGACAAGCCCATTTTACCCTCAAGGACTCAATGAGCTTAATGACAGAAAAACCACACGCACATAAACACAGCTTTGCCCACACGGAACAAGAACGCTGTGTGTGATTTCACAAGTGGCTGTTATTGTGCGTCGCTGATAAAAGTCGCAGAGTGAGAAAACATTTGTGTAGGGACCAGATTGCGAGCCCCACCTCTGCACCTTCAGCTCACTTCACTGACAATCATCGGCTGCGGTTCTCCTGCTCTGCTTTACATTAGCACCACAGCTCCAGCCTGGACAGGTCCACGGCTGTTATCTCAATGATGTTCTAATTCTAGTCAAACAGTTCTGTGTTTGACTCAATAGAGGCAGTGTTAGTCAGGAGAGTCAATATTAGCAGAGCACACAGAGCAGGACTGGTGTTAGGAGAGAGACAGAGTGGTGTGTGTGTGTGTGTGTGTGTGTGTGTGTGTGTGTGTGTGTGTGTGTGTGTGTGTGTGTGTGTTGAGACAGGATACACGGTTAAGTGTGCTCTGCTAGTGAACCTTGACCGCCGGCTGCAGTAATAATAATAAAGATAATAAGAAAAGGGAAGAAAGCAAACTCCTGCTTACTTTTGCCTCAGTGGCTTCCGTGTTTGACAAGAGTGACATTTCTTTCATCGCCTGTCTTTTATGTGGATGTTGTTGTTAGACGTCAGAGTTCCTCACTCTGCTGGCCGAGGGCGCTCTGTGCAGTCGAGCTTGGACTTGCTGACAGTTCTACATGAACAGCTCAACACTTCAGATGGTTTCACTTGAGTTTTTTTCTCTCCAGTTTATTCAAGGTCAAACAGCTGCCAATATAAACAGCCTGATTATGATATTCTCACTATCAGATTGCTCAACTACTACATTAAATCTTCCATTTAATAAATATGCTGTTGCTGAATAAAGTCAAAGCGAAGTCAGTACTAAAGGCCATTAACCGTGAATTCTCCACATAAAACATGTAGTGGCATAAGGCTTATGCGTGGCTGAATAAAGCTTTAATTACAGAGGGCAGCTGAACAATGTTTGATTTTTGCCTCATGTGCAATTATAAAGTAAGACAAATTTATAAACCCATCAGCTAGCAGCACCTTCTGTTTGCTCAGGATTCATCCACCAGCACAGTTTAATTTACAGGAGATTCTGCAAAAACAAACAAATAAATATTGAGCTTCTGCATCTGCCAATCCGAGTAAAATGATAAGAATACAGACAATATTCTGTTATTGATCAGCATCGTGGTGTGTTGATTATTCCTGTCATTCATACTCTATTTGTAAGGGTGTATGGGTCTTAGGGCTCTGATAACCAATTTTTAGGTCTGGACCCCCCAAAGGGTTGCAAAATAAATCTGAATGATCCCAATATGATGAACATGATAGGAAAAAGGAAAAATAAATTACTGCTAAACAAGATTTTATTTATTTATTTTTTCCTCATGTTTGCGTTTTTCTTTTAAAAATACAGTAGAATTTAACCTCTTTAAGCATGTAAAAATATTGAAATTAAATAAACTTATATATAGGATATATATGGGATAATGACTTTTTGCTTGACCAGGTTACAACCTGTAGAGGATTGCAAAGTGTGAAATGGGCCGTCACTGTAACAAGCCATACAGTTTATAAACCAGTGCTCTGAGTGATGGGGTCCCACATTAACAAGAAGTTAAAATATTGGTTATTGATTCTGTATTTGTGATTTCATTGCAGTCTTTTCACTGGTTCGAAGTTGCCAGGGCTCTTTAAAAGGTGATGTCACACATACATACATACAAACATACAAACATACATATACCTCAACAGTATACATACTGTAAACTGTAGATCACACGGCAGATAATTTAACTGAATTGCCATTTAATTTCACTTCATTATTGACTTTTTGAATCTGAGATGTGAGCAGTGATTCAGAGGTCTATAATCAGGCTAATATATCACACAGAAAGCTGCATTTCCTCTATATCTGTCAAGCAAGTCTGTAAAGTAGCAACATAAAAACAATGTGAGGGCGGTGAAACATTCAGCTAAGCCTCTGCAGCAGCTGTGATGGTAGCAAGCAGTCAGTCATGTCTGACTGAGCCTGTGGCCTTGTTAGCAGTAATAACTAGTGTAAACAAACAGCACCAGTGTATTTTAAGGTCATCACAAACATCAACCAAAACCTCCCAGTCAGCACAAAGCAGTGGCTCTGATGTGGCAGCACACTCCTCCCTATCTAAATCTGCTGACATGAGAAAAAGCAACATTAGCTAATGCACTACTTAAAGACCATAATCGCTCTTTCCCCTACTGTTAATGAATGCTAATTAGAAGTCTGGAGCAGTTTCTGGCATGTGCTGGCTGCTCCTCTAATGTGCCGTATTGTTCCTCTCCTCGCTCCAGCTCAGCACTAATACTGCTGTGCCAGCTATTAAAGTCAGATAAGCTATCCATCTTTAGCATTGGCAGCCAAAAAGCCACTAATAGCTTAGCCACAAAATTGTTAATTTCCATGGTTTCCTTTCCTTATTTTGAGTGTTCTCTGGCAGTGTATAAAATGGACAGATATTCAGTGTCACTCTGTCAGCCTCGTGTGTTTCACATGATCCATTTTCTTACCCACAATTTACAGCCCTGTCACCCCCAAAACGCTCAGTCAGGGAAACAGGCTGCTATATTTGTAGGTGCCTCTTTACAAAGCCTGTTTCAGCATGACACTCCATCATGGGCACCGCCATGAAAGCCTACAGGCCGTACACACAGTGCTCCCTCCATGATAAATAGGTCTACTGGGTTACTCTTAAAATAATACAGGAGTGCATTTTAGGTAGCCATTTTGAAATGTGGGCTGTAATAATGTGATCTAATCCATGAAACGACTTGGCTACAATAAAGTTAATCACAACCACACTTTTAACGAGGATTAGGAGACATATTAGCTGCCATATTTTTCAAATTCCGGATTCCTGTTAATTTCACACCTGATTTAAAGATCTGGCAGAAATCTATTAGCCAATTTAGGCTATATGGGCCACGGGGGATTTTAAGTGTAAGTTGAGTACACTTTGAAATTGGGAGAATCAGAAAAATGATATCACTGTCTTGTTCATATAGGCTTTCGTAATGCACATTTTTTATATTTGTAAATTGATTAAAATAACTGCTAATTCCTCATTTTAAAACTGGGATAGATTTTATTTTAACCCCTTCAGAGCCTAAACATAAGCATAGATCCAGATTCAGCCTTAAATTAAAGTTGACATAACAATTTTGAAACTTCAGATTGCAGATTTTATCACTTTTTAAAATCCCTGCTTTAAACCATGTTGTTTTGCTTTACTTAGCACTTTACTCACTTTACTCTTACTTTTGGCTTTTCCTAATTGTTCTTGGCTGTGACTAAAATGTAAAGCCATAAGCACATTGTAACTTTGACAAGACAATCTCACATGAATACTTATTTAGTAGCTGTTCTGGAGCTTTCGATCACATCACACTATGTTCATCAGCAGAGTTTGCCAAGTTTGCCATGAAATTGTGGATTTTACTAATATTCTGTTTCTGAACCCTTTAAGGACTTCTCATCCATGATGGCTTTAAAATGTGCAATGTGTAGTTCCTGGCCACATGCTCCAAAAAATATTTCACCTTGTGCACTCGGCTGTAGGTTTTAATTTTTGTTTTGGTTTTAGGTGTAAAACTGCTGACTGTTTTACTGCTAAAGCTTGATTTATTGTTCTGTGTTGAATCTACGCTGTAGGTATGTGCCGTACCCTAGCCAGACGTACACCTCCCCAGAAATGTAACTACACGTCACGCCGACGCAGACCGCAACAACTGTGATTGGTCCACTTGGCTGGGCTTGGAAGCGTCACATTTCCCTCTACTCATTTCCAGGTTCTCCTTCTCCGTAAACAACATTAAAGCTGTTGTAGGTAAGATTGCGAAGAGCCAGGACTTTGCTAACAAATTTGAACATCGACAACTTCTCAGTCCCTCCCCCCTTTCTGCTGCAGCCCAAACCGTCTCCTAAGCCCCTCCCACACAAGGGAGTTTGACAGAACTGCCGGCATGTCAGACAGACAACATTTTCAATAACTAAACACTAACACAATGTTAACTTTACTCACCAACAGTAAAACGATGCTAACTAGCAGGCTAGCGTTAGCCATTTCAGCATCATATCAGACCGACCACTGTGCTAATGTTACAATCATCCTCACCAACGTAGCTTTGTGGACTTTTGACTACTAATAACCAAGTGAAAGATAAATCATTCATGGTAATTATGTTACCTGTCGAGAAGAAATGTGGCTACGTCTGCATCGTTCTTCAGATCTTTAAAATCCCAGAGCTCACGCCACCTCTGAAAAGCCACTCCAATATTCACCCGAGTTTTGGAAAACCTTTCTGCAGCTCGTGCATGGGGAAGGGGGAGGGGAGAACGCTATATATGCGTGTGTGGGCCTGAGCAGTGATTGACAGGCAGATAGACACCCCCTGTGGCCCTGATTGGAGAAAATCAACCGGGAGCGGTGGAATTTTGCCAATCGCAGTACAGGCTGTAGCTGGTGCCAGAGGAGCTGGATTTTTTTTATATTACATAATTCATGTAGTTCTACTGGAACATAGGATCAGTTTCAGCAAATGTGACAGAAAGTTAGTTTTATAAGACTTACCTACTGCATCTTTAAATCATCAGCTTTCCGACTGTGGTCAGAAAGCACAGGGGAGACACTTTGTTTCTCTCACTATGACTCTAGAGTTGGTACTCGCGCCGCTTAAGCTAATCCCGTCACTCTCTCACTCACTGTACCACACTCTCCCCACACATACACACATACTGGCTCTGCTATTCTCTTAAAGAGATATGCTAGAACGACGCAAACACACCAGCACACAAGTGTAAATTCTCACAACAGCGTAGGCCACTTACGTAGGCAATAGCGTAGGCCCAACCATAAATCAACCTTTACACTGCATCTGTGCAGTGTAGCTCTACTTCGGCTAGCTGGTTAGCATGCTTATTTCAGTAGAGCTCTCTACAACCCAATACATAGACATCCTTGAAATCATGTCAAAACTGTTACTTCTTTACATTCTGTTGAAAATTACATTGTTGTTTTAAAACAAAAATGTTGCTATTTTTTTCTTCACATTGCACCTTTAAAGTTGAGCTTCAAAGTGTTCAGAGCGTCAACATAATGTGATTGAAAGCTCCAGAAGAGTTACTACATGGACCTTGAGGGGAGATTTTGTCAAAAGTAATTAAAGTATTTATATGGTACATTAACATGACTATCATTTAGTGTGAGTCTTCTGATAAACTTGATTTGATCTGGCACCAGATCCAGACCGCAAAGGCGAGGAAAAAGGACCTTCATGTTGTCTTTTTGGACCTTGCTAATGCCTTTGGGTCAGTGCCCCATGAACTCCTGTGGACCGCCTTCACCTTCTTTCACATTCCGGACACCATTACAACCCTGGTTAAATCCTATTTTCAAGATCTACAGTTCTACTTTACCACAGCTGATTTTACCACGTCTTGGCAATCCTTGGAAGTTGGCATCATGGCAGGATGTACCATCTCACCCCTGGCCTTTACAATGGCAATGGAGGTCATCATCCGGGCGTCAAAATGGGTAGTGGGTGGGCAGCGCCTTAACTCGGGTACACGCCTTCCTCCCCTCAGAGCCTTTATGGATGACATCACTACTCTGACCACCACTGCTCCATGTACCAGGAAACTGCTTGGAAAGCTGGAGGAGAACATCAGGTGGGCTCGCATGAAGATAAAGCCATCAAAGTCACGCAGCATCTCCATTGTCAAGGGAGTGCTCTCTGACTGTAGATTCTTCATTGGAGAGGAGCCCATCCCAACAGTGTCTGACCAGCCTGTTAAGAGCCTCAGAAGGTGGTATGATGCTAGCCTGAAGGACAAAGATCAGGTACAGCAGCTGCGGAAGGAAATCAGAAGTGGGCTCCAGGCCATTGACAACACTCAGCTGCCTGGAAGATTGAAGGCCTGGTGCTTACAGTTTGGCCTTCTTCCCCGAGTGCTGTGGCCCCTTACCATTTTTGAGGTCCCAATCTCAACTGTGGAGAAGTTGGAAAGAGGAATCACAGGCTATATCAAGAAATGGCTTGGAGTGCCTTGATGCCTAACCACCATAGGCCTATACGGAGATTGCGCCCTCAAACTGCCCCTCACCAGTCTCACAGAGGAATTCAAGTGTGCTAAAGTAAGACTCCAGATGACACTGAATGAATCTCATGATGCAATGGTGAGTAATAACGCACCATCCTTGGTGGAAGGCCGCAAATGGAGACCAGCCAGTGCGGTGGAGGAGGCAGCATCCTCTCTCAGACTTGCGGACATAGTGGGGCACGTCCAGCAGTGAAGGGGAGGCCTTGGGTTAACAACTAGGCTGCCAGCCTGGAACACAGCTGCGGCACCAGAACGGAGGAAATTGGTGGTGTAGGAAATACATTGGCAGGAGGAAGCAGCAAGGTGGGCCAAGGCAGTCTCACTTGGTAAACAGGGACAGTGGACACGTTGGGAGAGTGTGGAGAAAAGGAGGATTAGCTGGAAGGAGTTGTGGAGCATGGAAGCGAAACGAATAAGCTTCATCATTAGAGCTACATATGATGTTCTTCCAACACCTACCAATCTCCATCAGTGACTGGGTGAAGATCCAGGATGCGCCCTCTGCTCCAGCACAGGTTCTCTCCATCACATACTGACTGGGTGTAGAGTCAGCCTCACCCAGGGACGTTATACCTGGCGTCATAACCAAGTCCTTAAGATCCTCGCGGCCACCCTGGAAAACAAGCGGACTAATTCCAACTCCCTACCACCATCAGCACCCAAGCTGCCGCAGATCAACTTTGTCCGTATGGGGGCAAAGGTAGCCAGGTGCAGCCCCTCTTCTAGGGAGTATGGTCAGCTGCGAGGGGCTTGTGACTGGAAGATGCTAGTTGATGTTGGTCGGCGGCTTGTTTTTCCTCCAGAGATAGCAATCACCACACTTAGGCCTGACATAGTTCTCTGGTCCCCCTCTCTGAGGAAGGTTTTCATCATTGAACTCACTGTACCCTGGGAGGACTCAGTGGATGAGGCATACGAGCGAAAACAACTACGCTATGCTGAGCTAGCTGCTGAAGCACAATGTCGCGGATGGAAAACTGAAGTCCGTCCAGTGGAGGTGGGGTGCAGGGGGTTCGTGGCAGTGTCTACCACCAGACTGCTTAGAGACCTGGGAATCAGAGGCCAGAACCTGCGTCAGGCCATTAAAACAATGTCAGAGGCCGCTGAGAGAAGCAGCCAGTGGCTCTGGATAAAGAGACAAGACTCCTGCTGGGCTCCGGCTTGATTGGGTGATTGGGGGGATACGCTGCGGGGACTTGATCACCCCTGTAGGGCCTTCCTCAGCCGAGGATGTCTAGTTATAATGGCCGAAACATCCAATGAGGCCTAAGGTGTACTACTGATGATGTGTTCCCCGGATCACCCATCAAGGGGGATGCTCACCGGAAAATTTCACTGTGTTAACTATACTGCCAAGGTCAGGTACATTATCTTAGTACGCGCTTGCACTTAAAGGATGTATTACATCTCGTCCTGTGTTCTTTGAAAACTGACCCGCATGATGCTCCACTATTCACATCATGTGGAGAGCGTAAACAATCCGGTCTGTTATTGAATAAATCAATGATCTACCTACATTTTGCTGTGGTGAATGAATGACGAGCAAGACACATTTTTCAAAATTATTGTGACACTCATCCTAAAGTGACACCTTGCAGTGTTTTTAGGAACTGGTCTGTAAGATCAGAAACCTTCACTTCACACTTCAACAAATAATGTACTCAGTGGAAACAACCTCACGAGGCCTCGGTGCAATTTGTGCAGTACTCATCTAAAGTGAACCAGAAAACATACATTTAAATTTGAGTGTATGGAAGTGTGAAATCCACTGAGGATTGAAGTGGTTGTTACTCAGACCGGTCTTTCTTTAGAAAGCGCCCTTTAACTGCTGCTTTTCCTCCAGAGAATTGAGCTAAAATAACTTCCCAGCCACACAGATATTCAATTTCGACACCTACAGACACCCATGTCTCGGTCTCACTCAGACAGAGGAATCTTATTTCATGGACCTGAAACTAGATCCATAAAAGTGCACAGAAGAACGGTGACTCTGCGAATGTAACAGCTCCCTTATGAAATAGTTTTTTGCGCTTTTTTTGTCCACTGAGTATTTAAGAATAAGCTGATACATGAGTGGGTGTAAATTTCACAACCCCAGATTTTTCATCTGCACAGAGATGAAACAGTCTCGCCTGAGTGTGCGGAAACCCAGGAAGTGATTAGTTTACAGAGCGTGCATGAGTTATGGTCTTGTGGTTCTGCAGACGTGCCCTGCTCTGTGGCAGTGCGACGTGGGAAAAGGGAACTTTTAATGCTGTGCGACTTTATGGCTGTTCATCATGTTATGTTTGACATGCACAAAAGTGAGGTTTACCATGTCCCCTGACAGTCTGCTGTTACACTTACAAAAGCTGATGGATTTAGCAGATCCTAGTATTGCTTAGATTTGTTCTGGAGAGGATTCTGTGAGTCAATTAACAAAGAAATACATGTCCTTTCTACATTATGTGTGTAAAATATGTATTGTATGTATATTTTATGGAAAAAACACAGAAGCTAATTTCAGCTATGACTAGAAAGAAATAATTGTACCCAACTTGACATAATTCAGCATTCATGATACAATTAGAGACTAATTATTATTAGCTGCAGCTAACAATTATTGTCATTATTGATTAATCAGTTAAGTTGTTTCAGCTATCATATGTCTAAAAATTGCTTGTTTTGTCTAAAACACAAAGATTTTCAGTTTACAGTTACACAAGACAAAGAAAAGCAGCAAATCCTCACATTTAAGAAGCTGGAACCTGGACATATTTAGCCTTTTTTGACTAAAACAATTAATCAATTATTAAAATAATTGCCAATTAGTTTTCTGTCATCTGATAACTTATTAGGAGAAAACAGAAACTAGATCTATTTGCTGAACATTAAAATAGTATTTTTTATTATTTATTAAATTAACATAATGTATGTACTGTAATATCTAGAATAGAATAGTCCTTATTGTCATTGTACTTGTACAACAAAATTGAATGCAGTCCTTTCAGTGCAAAACATCAGTAAAAGTGCAAAGCAGGTAAATAAATAAATATATATAAAAGAGTCTCTAAAGTTGCTATAAAAATATATAACGGTAATTATGAAGTTAAAACACAAAACACAGGCATACCACACAAACATCTACTGTTTGATTAGATTTGCAGTGTTAAAAAATGCATTTAGAAAACCATATTGATTTGAAGAGTTGGGATTGATTGATACGACACCGTTTCTTTTAATTGAAATAATATTGCTCACTACTCTCCTGATGATGGCTGAAGTTTCTTCTCTGAAAGTAAATATCTTTGAGATAATGCCTTTCTGCCAGATCACACATATGTTTAGGTTGACTGACTGAAATGTATCTCTCATCAACTAGAGTGGAAACTTTATGACACAGTGAATCTTTGCTGAGAGAGACAAATCAAGTTTTTGTGTCAAACTGTTTTTCAACTTGGCACTCATTTTAGAAAATCATGTTTTTATTAAGCATTAGGTTCAGATAAAGCCAGAAACTGTTATGTAAATACATTATCTTTGTTTTTTTAGCCAAGCTGGCACTGTGGTTCTAAAAGTGGAAATGTCGGTTGGTCAGTTCAACACTTTGGTCCAGACTAAAATGTCTCAACAACTATTGTATATATTGCCATCTGGCACAGAGATATTTATGGCCCCCACAGGATGAATCCCAATAACTTTGGTGATCCCCTGACTTTCTCTCTTTCACATCAAGGTTGACTGTCATGAACTTTGGGAGGGGACCGATCTTTAAAATTTCTCATCAATATGCCAATATTGAACTAATAATGGGAAATAATTACATATTTGGGAGTGATTTTGCCTATCAATCCATCTGGTGAAAACACAGGCCAGAGGAAAACTGGAGGCAAGAAGAAAAACAAAGAACAAATTGATGGAACTGGTTTTGCTATGTGTGTTGCGTCACACATCGCCTGCCTAGCGCTGCCTTGGGCTCTGTGACCTTCTGTCGCATCACTCTCTCCTTTCATCTCTACAGATGTGTGATGGTGTTACAGGTCTGACTGTGAATACACCACAAACAAGGAGGAAGAAACCAGCAAACTTCACAGACTTATATTTGTTACTTATTAACAATTAGTCAAACTGATTGACAACAAATGACAACTCAGCTGAACTGATATGTGAAACTAGACATTCTTGAACACGAGTGCCTTCAGGCTCCTGTATTCTTTTGTTTGACTGTTCTGCCTTGCTTGTCTTGAGCAAACGTGATGGGCAATCATAAGTTATTCCGCCAGCCTTTTCTTGTCCTGTCACTCTCCAGCCGAGGGGAGATGAATCCACAGAGGAGCATCAGCCTGACGCAACTGCACTTAAATCATAAACCTGACACTGCAGGTCAAATACCACGGAATACTTGAAGAACTGTTCGCTCCACCTCTTAGAGAAATTGTATCTACAGCGTCCTGTAATTGTCAGCGGTTTTCCAGTGATGTGCCTACAGGGTGGGGTGGTAACAGTGTGTGTGGATTGACAGGTGGTTGAGCGGTTAGCTATATATCACACAGCTCTTTCTTCAATCCCAGATGAGTGGAGCTGTTGACTCACACACATATCCCTTTCTCCACCCTCCACTGCACCGACACAGCCAGTAACAAACAACTTAACACGCTGTGGAATGTGGCTCAACACTAAAGCAGAGGGAGAACAGGTCTTAATGAACCGCAAAAAGCCGCAGGACTCTGGGGCGCCACCACCTCATATAACAGTGACTATTATTATTATTATTATTATTATAACTATCATCCCTTCTTTTGCTCTATCATTTCTTCAAATAGTCTGGCTGTTGCCAAAACAACATCTTGTTATCTGAAGAGTGATCAGCATGTGCTAGCAGAAGCAGGTTGTTCTGCTGGATTCTCACAGCAGGCTTCACATTTGGGTGAAGTACTACAGGTGTGTGAGCATTCCTTGATTGTCCTGTAAATGAGGGTAGGAAACAGCCGCACCTTTGAGGCTCAAGATTCCTGAGATAAGGATTACCTGTGAACCAAAGGTCAGACAAAAAAAAAAAAAAATCCACTACAAAATCTACTCCATCTACTTCATCTTTCTATAGCAACTCACAAATAGCAGACATGTTGTTCTTTGATATGACCTCTGACAAGGAAAATCCAGGACCTTGTTACACCTCTTTAAGACTTAATTGCTACCTGTCACAGGACAGGAATCTTCCCTCTTTTACAAGGCCCATAATAGCCAAGAGCATCAATCTTCTTTGTGGTAAAACTCATCAACCTAAAAGGGTGGGTAAGTAATCTGGCAGATGAAGGATAAGAGGGAAACCATGTGAGTCAATGCAACCACGTAGAGAAGTAGCGTGTGGTAAAATTCTTTGTGTTTTTCTGGGCGGTGCCACACCGCACCGTTTTGCCTTGAGCGCAAAAGGAGTCAGGGGTGCAGCAAGCTTAAGCAGCGAGGAACCTGACGAAAGGTGTCCGGTAGTGTTCTCTGTTGCCTTGCCTTCTAGGCAGATAGGAGGTGGTGTCATGTTCCCGGTGTCAGCCGCTCCCTGCCCTGAATCGCTTCTCTGTTCACCCGCAGAGTGACGGTGAGGGCGGAGAGCTCATCGCAGCATTTCAAAGGTGAGTGATTTATATGGCAGCTGTTCCCCAGTGTGCTGTTGTGAATGCCCATGGCCCATGTTTAACAGCTGACAAACACATGCTTTTTCCGTCACGGTCGCATTTATGGCATCACACACACAATTCTATTAGTGCAACCTCTACCATACAAGGATATAAAGAAGTTTTTATGATACAGTTATCTCAGTCAATCAAGCAGAGCGACTACTTCAGCCATGTACACACAGACGTGACGACGCAGGCATCAGCATGATAACAATGACTCATCGAATAAACTGTTCCAACAGCCGAACTATTATCAAAGACAACCCCTTTTTTAGTTTTATTATTGTTTACATTTAACAATCACAAAACATTTTCTTTATATTTTGCATGAGCTCCTCAAAATTAGAGAAGGCTCAGAAGTAGTTTGTAGTGTTGTTTGATATTTGAGACCTCTCCATTAACCCACAGCAGCACACTGGGCGAGTGTAACCTTATTTCACGCTGGCTCTCAAATAGTGCCGAGAATTTGTTAGGCAGTTAGTGGCCATCATTAATAACAGCCTAGGCTGGGTTGACAGCTGCTGATTGGAATGAAGAGCCACGCTACGGCAGACAGCTACAAATTTCCCTGACAGCCAGGTCTCCATTACTGGGTGTCAGCTGCCAAAACAGCAGTAATCAGAGAAGGAGAGAGGAGAGAAAACACGCTTTCTCGCAACAGACACCTTCCTTTTCCCTCTACTGTTAGAAAACATAAACACACAAACACATGTACACATTGTACAAATGTACTGTTATGGTACCAGATATACTGCTCACACAACTGCTGAACCTCTGATCGATTCATCCATTTCTGGAAAGACAATTATAGAATAAGACTGGCGTCATTTTGACTTCTTGCCTTTATTGGAGATTGTCCTGTCAGCTTAAAACTAGTGAACATTACTGCTAATGATCAGCAAGTTAGCATTGTCATTGTGAGCATGTTAGCATGCAGAGTACAGCCTTACAGAGCAGTTAGCATGGCTGCAGACTCTCAGTATTGTTTATGGTTATGTTTAGGCACTCAAATCACTTTAAGGTTAAGGTTAGTAAAAGCTTGTGGTCTGTGGTTAAATATAGAAAAAAATCAACATTGACATGTGCGACTTGACATTGACACAGTATTCAACCAAAACCCCAATCTTTCACTACCCTTAACCAAAATGTTTTAGTTGCCTAAACCTAACCACAGAAAAGGATGTGAACCCCAGTCTCCTGTGTCAAGTAACCGCCTCCCTACGACTTTTGTGCGGTACAAAAACTAAGCATTTCCTTTAATGGGAAAAACATTGTCAGAGTCTGTAAACCGGCCAGAAATTATGTTTCCTTCTAAACATATTTGGCAAAACAAATCTGTCGTATATAAAAGTAATTTATATGACACAGGGTAGGAAACTGATATCAAGTCTTTGCTGTTTTGGAAGACTTGCATTGTTCCCATCTGTCTTTATTTTTCCTGCATAAAACGCCCAATGAAAGCAGGCCAGAGACTTTTTGGCCAAAGGCATTGCAGCAAAGGAAAAACATTAATTTCTCGTAAGCATAAAAGTAAAAGAGATTTCATATCTATGTGCAAAACTTCAACGGATTGTCACAGAGTAGTACAGTAATTTAATCAAAAATAAGCATCTGCATCATTTTCACGAGGGTAAAATAATGGATGCTGGGCAACTTTCAAGCCTCCAAAGAGTGTTTTCCACATGAGTGGCAGTCAGGCTACAATCTACTAAAGCATGCATAATGTACACTTATACACAATTTGCTAAAGACAGGGACCATTTACAGTAATGTCGAGAGGCCAGAATTAAACTGATGTGGTCCTCGAACTGCAGGATCATGTGATTTTACTTGTATGAGTGAGGAGGGCAGGAGCTGCATTTTTTTCAGTGGGAGGAGTAAAAGTGAAAGTCTGTGGCCTTGAACAGTTTGATCCCTGTAATGACAGAGGGCTTTGGTATGGGTCAACCTGTCAGCGCTGTGCTTCCACTGATCCCTGCTGCTCCACACTGCAAAGCATGTGAACATGGTCATCTGCACGCTGTCACACACGCACACACAGCATGGAAAAAATCTCCCTGGGTGTGTCCCACTGTCCACCAGGGAAGCTATAACTACTGATCCTGATGGTTTGAACTAATTGAGATATGAGGTGAAACACAAACACACTTCACTGATATACAGCACTGCTGAAATATTGTTTTATGGATGGGGCCATTAGCTCATTGTGGGTTCTGGAAAAATATTTGGGACATTTAATTTTAGCCAAAACTCTGTCAGCCTAAAAACAGATGTGGCAGCACATTAAAATGAATCATTTTTCAAACTCCCTACTGATGCTGTTTTACACATACACTCCTGTATGCACTTCGGGGTTGAAGAAGAGATTAGGTATCAGAGCCACATAGATTACAATGACACACAAGTAATCACTGATGCTATATTTATTCTAGAAACTCATCTAATACCAACTGAACAAACAAACAACCTCACAATGCACATCAATCCCCTGCATGCACATACAGTACACATGGACATGCATGCATACAGACTGCAGAGCTTTCACAGGAGGTGGCAGACGACCAAGATTGGGAGGCTTCATTTTATAGCTGCCTCTTCCTTGTCAGCTTTACTCCTGGCAGCAATAAAACACTCCATAATAAAAGGCATTATCCCAGAGAAGCAGCAGGACTGCAGCTATAGATAATCCACTCAGCTCACAAGGCTCGCATAGCGTTTGCATTTCTTGCCCCAGAATTCATTTTGTAGGTTTACTTCAGCGTTCTCTGGTTTTAAGCATAATGGAAAGCCGAGAGCTATGGCTTAGCTGCTGGATCAACATGAACAAAGCAATAATGTGACCTTAGCTCCAAGTGGGAGAGCGAGCTGGTTAATTAGCACCTACTACATTATCTAAACAAATCATTTAGAGAGAAGACATAATTAAACCTCCAGATAAAAACGAAAAGCTGTTAGGTAGTAAATTAATATGTGCATTTTTGTTTTGTGTAGACAGTAGTTATTAGTTATTCTGTAACATACTTGCATCTACTTTTATATACTTTACAGTTATGTAGGAAAACTTTGATCGTACAAAATGAATTAAATATAATATGTCATTCACAGGGCATAACTCTAAACATTGTCCACGTGTTTCACTGAACACTCTTGCTGCCTCTAAATCTTTCAACGCAATTTATGTCCGTACTTGTAAATCCGCGGTCAAGGTTACTTGGAAGCATAGCAGAAGTAGGCATGTGCCATTATAGCCAGTACAATTCACATAATATTTATGACACAGGATGTCCCATCTGGAGCTGCTTCCTGTCCGCTGGCCCCCCCGAGGACGGGCTGCCTGGAGCTCTAGTAGCACTTCTCTGGGACATCTGCTCATCTCCTCTGTGTAATGCAATACAGTCGCCCACAGCAGCGGAGCTACAGCTCAGATAAAATAATTTGTCTCCAGACATGTTTATATGATATTCAGGGAGGCAACAATAGATTTTTCTTATAGCTGATTATTTGATCTAGAGCTGGAACGATTAGTCAATTATTCAATTAGTTGATAAACATAAAAATAATAAGCAACTATTTGGTTCAACGATTAATCATTTAAGTATTAAGTAACATTCCTCCTTCTCAATTACTAGCCTGTAGTCCTCTTCTTCCCTGCCTTTGCTGGCCCATTGCTGCGTTTCTTGGCGTATTACCACCACCTGTAGGTCAGTGGAATAGTGTGATGCCATTGGTCGGACTGGTATCACTTCACCCGCATGTGTGCATCCTCGCACTGCTGCAGCTAACAATTATTTTTATAATTCATTAAATATTTATAAAAACAAAAAGCTGTTGGGTAGTAAATTAATATGTGCATTTTTGTTTCGTCTAGACACTAGTTATTAGTTATTCTGTAACATACTTGCATCTACTTCTATATACTTTACAGTTATGTAGGAAAACTTTGATTGAACAAAATGAATTAAATATTCAAAGACATTCAGTTAACTATCATACTATCATCATTTAAAAGGCTGGCAGCAGAGAATGTTTAGTGTTTTTGCATAGTTTTTTTAATCAATCATTAAAATTGTTGATCAGAAATTGTTAAAATTGTTTAATTTTCTGATGATTGACTTCTCAATGAATGAACTAATCTTCACAGTAATATTTAGTATCCTGTGTATTTAACCAGGGCACAGGGTTCACAGCAGCAGAATTGGCAGGTGTTGTGTTGGATCACTGCAGTGAAACATCAGGGGATGGTGGATTATTTGTGCAGATAACACTGTCAGTAAAAATATCTGTACATTTGTCACCTTATAATAACCATCTTTTTATATCCTAATTCGTAGGATTTGGGGGCCTCATTATCAGATGGTAAAGGTAGGTGTGGCCTGAGGGAGCAGACTCTAACAAGGCAGCAGCCCTGATTTAACACAGCGTGAAACTGCTGTTAGTCATAGATCGCCATGACAGCAGCTCTCATTATCACTACCTGGATATGCATGACATGGTTGTCAGAGCGACACAGGCACAGGGGACGGCCACACATGATAGCCACAAATCAGCCGAGAAATGGGATGTCTGATCACTCTCACCAAATCTGATGGAAGTACAGAAATTGAGCTCTGGGTTCTCGACTTCATGGATGTTACAAATGAAAAAGCAAACGCCTTGTTAAGGTGCAAATTGAGAGGCAGAAATGCTCAATTGAGTTTCTCTCAAACACGAAGAAGCAAGGTGAGATAATTCAACGTGTCTGACAAGACTAAAAACTGGGCGCATGTTATGGACAACGGCCTTAGTTTTGGCACCTTCCAGCCACTCAAATCAGACCAGCCTCTCATCCCTGTGTCCTTCTTTCAAGTGTTGCTGGGTTGCCAGTTCCTCTCGCCCTCTGCTCTGTGTGCTAAGGGCTCCGGGACTGCAGGTGCACAGCTTGTCTGCCCACTACAGGTGGGCCCAAGAGAGAGAGAGCACACATCTCACCCTCCTCTTGGCTCATTAAAACCTTCAGCTGTTCATCTCCCTCCTCCTCCTCCTCCTCCCTCCTCCAGCCTCATACGGCTGCTCACACCATGCTGATCACACCAATCAAGCTTTGATTTACAGTATTTACACCATCCTCCTGTCCCCATTGTGGCTACAGGGAATCTGAGGAATGCCCCTCCCCTCCCTGCCCCCAGTGCAGCCAGCATCCTGCTAAATGTGAGCCAATCAGCAGAGGTGGGTGGAGTGCCAAGCCACAGAGCACTTCTTCCCATTGGCAGCCTTCCCTGTGGCTCTGATCACAGCGCAGTGTTAACAACACGTGACTTGGCCCCATAGCCCACAGTAATTGAGGTTACATCCCAGGCAATACCTTGATGAATAATTAAAAGGCCAGAAACAGAACTCAGAGTGACTTAGCCAGTGCCCTGGGGTCTAATAACGTGCTTGGACTGTATTAGGTAATCTATCCACTGGTGCCAGTTAGTGTCACACACACACACACACACACACACACACACACACACACACACACACACACACACACACACACACACACACACACACACACACACACACACACAATTGGGCCCAGATAAAAGCAACTCAACAGTATCATTCATTGTCAGGGCAGAGTGCTTGTTATGGCAAGAGGAACAACATGAAGAATTATTTCTGGGTGAGTAGTGGGAACTTAACTTCCCAGCGATGAGGAGCAAAATTTGAAGATGCAGCAAAAATGCTGTCTGGTGGTGTACAAGAATGTGAACTGTGTAATTATGAGATGCTTTAAATCAGATTACAGACAAATAAAACCTAAAGTCCAGGAAAACATTATTGTTTTCCTTTCAGAAAGAACACAAAAATATAGAAATTTGAAATGTGCACGTGTATACAGTATGTGTGTGTCAATGTTGTGTATGTCTGTGAGTATTTGCATGTGTAACAGGAACTTTGTGACCTTGACCACACTGAAACCTGAGTGTGGAAACACTAGCCCCATTTATAAGTTGCCATTAGGCCTGCAAAGGTGATAAAGATGTACCTCCATACCAGTACCAGCCGTTAAAGCCACTAGCGTCATTCACAGGGTAACAGAGGTCATTCACACTATGCTAAAATATGACTTGTTTTATGGACTGCAACCCTGAGTATAAGATTAGAAACTGCACATCTAACTGAATCATTTATGTGGTGACATGTAGAGACAAACACAGTAAAAGAAAGAACTTGTAAAATTAAATAAAACAGGTGTGACCATAAGTAATGGGTGTATGTATATAAATAAATAGAGAGGGAAGAAAGAATATGAATTTGTAATATCAGTTACAGAGCCACTGAAGTAATTGTAAGCCAAAAGATGACAAATGCAGTGTGTCAGCATGTAGTCTCAGGAGTAAGTACAAAATAATCACAGAATAAATGGCATCTGGCTGCAAAAAAATGGAGAGTTGGAGTATACAGGGCGGGCACACTCATTTAAAACCTAAATGACAGATTTGTATAGGGACTACTGTGTTCATACACTGAACCAAACTGCTGTTTACATGTTATGTGGGTGCTGTAAGTTAGAGAAAACAGTGTGGCCCTTTCCTCTGACAGGCCCCTGTGTGTCACAGCTTCAGCAGTAAGCAGAGGGGAGCTGCCAGTGCAGAATAATTAAGACCTCTGTGGAAGTGACAGGGTCACTAGGAGGTATGCAGCATAGCAAAGCTCCTCTTCTCAGCTGCTTCCTCTGTGAGCTGTCACGGCCGCTGCGTATTTATAGCAGCATTGCACAGCACTCTTCTCTCCTCTCCCCTCTACCTCCCAGACAGATGTCACCTTCAAGCCACCATCTCTGGGGCTAAACACAATGCTTTCAGCAGCCTAACAAGCCGCGCACACAGGCAAACAACACAACAACAGGAGTCTGAGGACAACATCAACCTCGCCTCATTCACGCTGATTTTAGCAGGCGGGCAGGCAGCAATCCACCTCTCCCATTGGACCGGGCTTCTTTACATAACAGCATAAGCCAGAGCTAGTCAGTTACTGTTAGTCTGCAGCATGAGGGCCCGAGGCTGGTGACAACACACTCAGTCAGGAAAGGAAGTTACAATGTCTGCCACTCCAGAACAATACTCCAGCCAGCACAAAACCCCAAAAACTTATTCTTAATAATTAAATTCCAATGCTGATGCTTTTGGGTACCAATATGAGACTTTTAATTGGATTCCATCAATAAATAATATATCTCAGTGCTTTCTAATCTTTGTGCATTGTAAACAAGGCAACCATGCCCTCATGTCAGACAATAGAAAGATTTCCAAACTCATTTCAATTTCAACACAAAAATATATTTAGAGAATAAACACGGGGAACAGTGGAATATCTGATCTGAATGTGTGCCTGTGTGTGTGTGTGTGTGTGTGTGTGTGTAATGTAGCTGACTGTATGTCTGTGCCTCAGATAAGAGACGAATAGGGGCCTCTGTCATGTAAGCCTGGCTGACTGAATGTGTTGACATAGCTTTAATTCAGCTTGATACCAGACACCAGTAGTCTGTCTGAGCCTCTGAGCACATGGGGTGTTAACCTCTCAGAGATTCTCAAAATACACAAACACCAAGCACGACTGGCCAGGAGGGATTAAAATAACTTTTCTGAGTTCCATGCTCATATACTGTCGTTTCCACACTTGCCTTTGGTCAGTAATATAACTTATTCAAACATAGCAAAGCACCAGTTTAATGATGAGTAAAACTTTTTGGTTTAATCATCAACTAGACGTGTTTTTGTAGATATAATTAGAATTACATTTAGCCCGGTGCAAACGCTCTTCTCTGGATATCAAAGGAGCAATAAAGTTCAATTACAGCGTACAAACATATAAACATCTTGTACGGGTAACAGATGCAATTTATAACTGTGGCTATGATTTGATCCTTTAACCTTAAACAGATTGCTAATGTGTCAGACTATCTGCCCAGTAGTGTGTTCTCAAGGCTAGGGTAACACAGCCTGAGCTTCTGGATGAAGTGCTGGTTACTCAATATGAGCATGTCTTGCAGGTCATAAGCCTGTCACTGCCAAAGTGGGTTTCTTTTACTGCCACAGTGGCGATAATCAGCTGATGCTGGCTGTCAGTCGACGTGGCTATGGGACAGACTCGGAGGACACACGATCGCCCTGCTGACAAGTATCCCTAACCCCAGCTGCTCCGGCGGCTCCTCTGTCATGTGGAAGGAGCAGGGGGGCTTAGGGGGAGGTGGCAACAGGCACCTGCTAAGAATGGGAGAAGGAGAGAGTCTTATGAGCACAAATTTCAGCACCCCTACATTGCTACACACTCCACCCCTTTCAGCAGGCAATTCCCCTTCCCAGCAGTAGTGCTTCACTAAAGCCCCAAGAGAGCAGGGCACCGGCTGGACGACAGGCCTCAGTAACCACAGGCCCCTGGATAAGCCAACAATCAGGTGCTACATTGTTAAAGAGGGTTAGCTCAGATTAGACTGCTATTGTGAAATGCCACAGTATCCTTCCATATTTGTGTCCTCCCTTTTATACATACAAAAGTGCATTTACTCAAGAACTTTTCTTTAGAAAATATAAGCATTCATTAACCAGGAAAACTTCACTGAGATGAAAAATATATTTTTCAAGAGTGTTCTTGCTAAGATAGACAGCAGTAACAATGACTTACATTTATATATTAAACTACCTATAAATATTTCAAGCAGTTATGTAAAATACCATCTTGACCAACCATACGATTAAAATTCTGTTTGCAAGTTAATACATTAATACTAATAAATAATAATAATAATAATATACATATATTTCAATACATATATATATATATATAACACTAAAAGGGAAAAGTAAAGTATATTCTGCTGACATTACTGTGCTTTACAGAAGTAAAATTTTGAACATATATTTAAAAAATGGAAGAACCAAGCGTCCCTTAAGTCTCCCAATCTGTGCACTCAGGTGGCGGTTTTCATTTGGATTCAGCAAAATGAGGTGTTGGATAATGTTCCCAGCTGTAAATAAACCTGCTGCATGTAAGATTTAAATATAGAATTGTGGTCCTGCTGCTTGGAAAGCTATGCATTGCCTTGAAAAGTTCAGCCCCATTAATTAGTGTAAACTTAACTGTGGCCCTTTATAGACGTGGTGAACTTGCTGTGTGCTGGCCTGCGGGCTGACATGCTCAAATGATCCAACATCAACACACATGCGACAGGGTTATCTGGAGACCAGCGGTGCATGACGAGCCGAGGCCGTGAGAGCATGCTATTCCCCGGGGGGGGGGTTGACCTCTTTGGTTTTGATTGGCAGGTAAATGACTCAACCAGAATCTTCTTTCCAGGGAATGTGCTCATGTCTGTCAGAGCAAAGAGCAGCTGGCAGAAGTAAAGACAGAAGATCAAGTCAGCTTTAAGTGTTAGAATAAGATCCTCACAGCTCTCCCTGCCATTTAACAGCACACCAGACTGTCTCACTTTAGACGCTCATTAGCAAACCAATGACTTGTTATTGCAGTGCAGAGGGAATGCCTGCTCATGAAGACATTATTCTCTACAACCTAATGCTGTGATTACACTGATAGACCTGCTGCTTGAAAGAAGACGTGAAACACGTTTTAATAAACACAAGTAATTGCAATCTTGATTTCTCAGCTCTTAACATCAGCTAACATTAACATAGTGAGGGACTCAAATGTTATTCTGATGGCTCCTCCTTGTGCAGATTCAATGGCAATGTTCTGCTGAGCTGCAGAAAGACACACACACACACACACACACACACACACACACACACACACACACACACACACACACACACACACACACACACACACACACACACACATTCCCCCAGTCCCCGCCAATCGCAAGTGTTGAGGTGTTGAGTGTTGATGTATGCATATCCTCTCACATACTGAAGTTAAATTACCAGTGAAGAGGCCTGAAGAGCACTGCTCTCAAGCTCTCACTGCCTCACTTTCCTATCAGAATGAATTAACACTTATGTCACCTCCGATTTAAAAAAAAAAAAAAAAAAAATCATTTAAGGAAGGTTAACGTCACTTCTTCATAATGAATTCGAATAGGGCACTCCCCGTATTAACACCTTAGCATTTCCACCTGCAGTATTATTCCCATTTTACCAAGAGAGAGAAGTAACTTCACACTGCTCACACAGCTCACCAAGTCAAAATATCACATTACTTACTATGTAATCTCACTGCACGAAAAGGTCCTGATACCCTGATACCAGCCTCTTGGTCAGATGATTGTTAACTGCAGTGCCAGACTAACCCTGAATAAACCCTTTTATCTTCAAATCCCCAAACTTTTCCTTTAACCCTAATCTATCACCTCAGTTATCCTGCATGATTAATCGGGGGCCTTAAATAACCAAGGCAGGCTTGATTAATCGAAAGGGGTGAGGTGTTGAGATCTGGCCCTACAGTGAATGTGCAGAGCCAGCACACGCACTTCTGTGGCCACAGCAATCTGTCTCCCAGTGGGACATGTTCCTCCACAGCGCCCCTTGCGACAACTACATTACTAACACATTTCTGACACATATAACACAGATGTCCTTCTGCTCCAGGAAGTCCTGCATCTAAAGACTTAGCAGACGGTTTGGAGGAGCAATTTGAAAGCTAAAATTACAACATAATGCTTCTTAGATAGTTCATTTTCTTGCATTATCAAAATGTTTGTGCATCATTGCAACATCTACAATCTATTTCTTACTTTATAATGAGCTTTAATCTAAAAAAGGAAAAGTTCCTGATGTCCTGCCCAGTGACGTAAGAACTGAGGCAGCGTCTACTAATGGTTCCTCTTGGGCAGCAGCTCTGGTGGCAGACAGACAGGGCAGACAGGTGGCACACATTTGGCTGTGGTAAATCTCTGCTCTGCTGGAAGAGAGCACGCTTCTCTCTAAGCTGCAGTAAAGGTGAACTAATACTGTACGCCTTTCACTCTGAAGGTGAAACAAGAAATCGCTCCCTGGAGGAGCTCAGAGGGTTTGTTCAAAAGAGGAGTCATGTGTGTGTGAGTCCCTGTGTCGATGTATATTTGTATACTGTATGCACATGCATGTACACATTAGGTACGATGCAAACCCCAGTCAGTCACAGAGGCAGACCCAAGCTGATCCTGTCAGAGATGTCTGTTTACTATCTCCTGATGATAGGTGTAAATGCTGGACCTGTTGTGCTTTACTCAGCTGGGCCAAGTAGCTAAGCTGGCTCTTAAGTTGACTTCCACATAAAGTATCATGGTACCTGTATCATAGGTATCTATTTGCCTTTAACCCATTATTTTGAAGCGGGGGTGGGGGGGGGGGTCTAACTGCATGTCAATCACTGCTCATGCACACGCATTCATTCTCCCTTGTGGGAGGAGGGGCTTAGGAGACCATTTTGGGCTTTAGCGGAAAGGGGGAGGGACTGAGTTTTCGATGTTCAAATTTTTTGGCTACGTCGTGGATCTTCACAATCAGAATCAGAATCAGAATCAGAAAAGCTTTATATTTATAAATCCTACCTACAGTACCGACTAGACTAAGTGAATATTTTCAGAAGCCTGAAGAGGTAAAGTTATATAGTATTTTACAAGACAAAAACATGTATTATTATTTTCTAGACTGGAAATTGTTAGCTTCATCTCAGGACCCCTTGTGGAGGTTGCAACCCAGAGGCTGGCAACCACTGCTGTAGATTACATGCACCGTTTCTTGCATCTCTGGTGAACATACAAAGCCTACACTAACACTGCTAGAACAGTGACTGGTTTGCCTGAGCCTGATGCCTGATTGCGGTTAAGAGTTGAATAAAGCTTATAATTTACCTTACTTTACTTACTTTTTATGATGCTGCTTTACAGTTAATAGGTGACGTGCATAATTATAATCATGACAGCAACCTGATGCTTTTCATCCTGATGCCAGATTTGGCCAGGTTTCCAAACAGTACTGCATATGGTCAATCATTGTGGAAAGGTTGTTAATGTATACATTTTTCAGTTAATGAGAGTGAAACATTCTTGACACAGTAGCAAAAAGTCTTCTTTGTATACTGTATTTGGTGAAGGACTTTGAGATTTTGGGATCTTGGGATCCTGGAACAAGCATTTTACACACACATTAACCGAAAAATCAAACATTTATCAATTTTACCTTGGGAAATGCTTGTATTGATTTACCAACTCTGGAAAATTTAGGAGAGATCAGTTTGCCAATATAAGGTCAGAAAGACTATAACACAGTCTGTAGGTGCTGCATCACAATGTCTTCTGTTTCTCATGATTGTCAACTATACTGCAAGGTAAAATAAAAAGCACATATGTACAGTAGGTGAATAGACAACATCACTACGCCTGCTGGTGTCATGCTTTTGATTTACGATGGCAAACCCATAATATTGAGGTGACTGTCGCTGTAAAATTTATGATCGCAATTGGAAATCCCAGTTATCAATTCACAGAACCTTGACCCCTGTTCTTCTATAAGTATCTGCCCTGTCATTTTGTCCACAATTTTAGGTCATGTGAGCCATTAAATGGGAGATATGAATGTCTAATCACTGTACTCACACTGTTTTGGCTTCAATGCTGTATCTATTTCTTGTATCTATAACTGGCTAACCTTAGTGGACACCAAGAGGGCAAGGTCCTTGGTGCTGATGTACTTGCATAAGCCAGGAAACAACATCCCAAATTAATGAATAGCACATATAAACAACTAAGAATAGCTGATTAGGTCTGTAATGAAATTCATTGAATAATTATAGCTTGTTTCACACTAGACTTAAACCTCTCTGTATTTCTGTAGTGCTACATTTTCCACCCATCTGATAATGACACCACATACTGGCCTAATGATATCATAAACACAGTTTAATGCGGCTATTAATACGTGTAGAGCTTTTTCAGCCTTGCTTATTAATTGCACTCTGATGAAATCTGACAGAGATGCTCCTGGGCTGGAAAGCAGCACATTATTACCACTGCCTTTCACATTTCAACATAGTAAACACAAGCTAACACAATCTAGTGAGACTTCATCTCTCACTCGACTGTTGCCATTTTGTCTTTTCTACATGACTAGCCATGTAAGGTAGGCTGACGCAGAGGTATTTTTTTTGTCTTCCTCACAGGCTAGGAAAAGGTCAATTTCATTTTCTGTCTAATCTCTGGTCCCTCCCAACACCAATTATGAGATGAACTTGAGTAGATACATAACTTGAGGCTCATACCACAGCGAACAGCTCAATTACTGTCAGAAAAAGCAGATATGAACTGTTGATTTATGAAAAGCCATACAAAAGTGATTAAGATACTATTTTCATTCCAATACTGCCTATGTTGATGCAAAGGTATAGATATATTATAGAGTCCCTGAACTGTAATTTTAATTATGATGCAAACAGAAAAAGAACAGAGCTAATAACTTCCCACTTGTGAGAGCAACAAAATGTCTTTATCAGGAAATTATTATACAATTATAATGTTGCTTAGACATAACATCTAAATCTTCCCACTTCTATTATCTTATCATTCATTCATTCATAACATGCATGAATGGAAAAAAGGAACAGGAAAAAGAAACAAATTTTATGGTACCTTATCATTATACTGATAAAAGAGTGCTGCAGCTTAACACAGTTTTACTGATCGGTGTCATTTTTTACTGCAGGGGGAGGGGAGGAAGTGAAAGGAACATTGTGTTAATTGGACATTGAGTAAGGCTAACAATAAGCTATATGCATGGTGAGATTTGCCTTGGAGAGCTGGTGTAAGGATTTGGAAGAAGAGGAGTTATAATTGGCTGTAAGATGAGGAGCTCAAGCCAGCAGTACACGTTCAAACTGTGACAGTGGACTCTTATTCCCCTCTTCTCCGTGAAAATGAGCTCAAGATTCAGAGCCTCAGGAGACATAATACATGTCACAGCCTACAATAATGGTTAATTTGAAATCATGTAGCAACCCTCTCTTGCCGTCTCCCTCATCTCCCCTTTTCTATTTCCCTTCCTCTCCCTCCCTCTCTTTTTCGCTCTCTTCCTGAAATAACCCATTCATCCTAAAAATGGTTTTCATCGTTTTTTTGCCTCCACCCCCAGCCCACCTCCGTGCGCCATTAGTCCCATCCCTCCATGCTCTAACGACCAAATGCATTTCCTAGATTTTCTCTATAGCAACCCTTATTATCCTGGAGCTAATGTTTTAAATTCAATTGCAACAATCCATATCCAGGCCAATTTACTGTCTCCTTTTTAAAGGCGGCCCTCCCAACACAAGCTTTAGAGAGCACGTCTGTGGAGCGAAGATAAAAGCAGCTGGCTCACCATACTTACAAGCATCCCATCCCAAAACAACACTGCATCTGTTGATAATATATTCACGTAGAATGTCTCGACAATACACAACCAACTCCTCCACATTTATAAAACACTAAAGATAATGGGCTCAAAACATGCATGCACACCCTGACGTATATACATTCATAAATATGCTCTCACACACCCACACACACAAACTTACATGACCTGCATTGCTCTCTTTCTAGCTGTAGGCAAACTGCAGCAGTGGCTATTAATGTTTCACAACATAGTGTATCTGTGTCTGTCTCCGATATTTTTTTTTGAAGGGCACACTGCCAGAGGGAAAGCGTGGGAGGGGTTTGGTGGAGGGTTGGGTGTTCAGACACAGACAATATTTCCCCCATCTCTCGTGCCTCAATGCTTCACTGCTCGCCAGACTCAATCACATGTGCAGTGTGCTTTCATGAATTAATAACGGGCACTTTGGAGGCCTGGCAGGAACATGGTGACCACACGCTGATGGAAGTTTAATGAGCAGCACGGGGACCGTGCCGCCATGGCATTGGCGGGTCTCTCAGCGCACTAGGCCATGTCCGCGGCCCTCCCCACAGAGCTACAGTGTTTGGGCTCTCATTACCTAGATAAATATATCTGCCCTCTGGATCAGCCCACAGGCCCTACTTCCTCCTCCTTGCCCCCAAGAGATGCTATCACAGCCTTGATTACACTGCCCTGCCCTTGGGACAATGGGTGAGCTGGAATCACAAGAACACAAACACCAGTCTCAATTTACTCCTCTGCTAAATATCAGGCCTTAGCACAGCGGCAGCTCGGCCACAGCATGACATAGGTTCAGGATTGTACAGGCAGAGAGCAGCGAGAGCGGTGACTGGAGTAAGGTTCAATGGTGTTTCCAATAGGCAATTATCTCCATCGGATCACATTTGGATTCAGGCAGTAGCACAGGGTAATTACGGAGGTCAGTAGCGAGAGTAAGCGTAAGAGTGTACCCCCTCCCTCCCTTTCTCCCAATGTCTATCTCCCTCTCCTTCCTCCTTGCTATCTGAGCTCTCTGGGGACTGCCCACTGATGAGTCTCTGAGATGCAACACGCTCATTGATTTAAGACCCGCCACAGGCATTGATTTGAAATGGCTGAGGTACGAGAGCGCAGAGCACCCTGCCCGTCTTAATGACTAGATCAAATGCATCACACCTCCTCAACTGGCCGGTCCAATACTGACTACATTCCAGACCAAATACAATCACACAACTAATTCCCTTTTAGATTCGTGAATTTATTCTTAGCTCCTTCTTTACTTTAATCCATAGGAAGTGATTTGATCATTGATATTCACCATGAATGAAATGTCAGTGAGAATGCAACAAGAAAAGCTCAAAACCAGTGGTGTAAGAACAGTAGCTAAGAACGGTACTTTACGGTACTACATTTTTGAAGTACTGTACTTCAATATTTTCTTATAGTATTTACCTTACTGGAGTATTTACTTTTACACTTTAGTATTTCCATTGAATCGATTCAGCAGAACCAGATATATCTTCATTTTTTCCTATGCATTCTTATTCCTTGTATAAACCTGGTGCCTATATTACCCACAATTCAACTCAACCACTGACAGTTTGGTTGTGTTATGCTAGTAGCAGCTAATGTAGCATCAAGCCACTAGCATCAAGCAGAGATGAGGAGCGGGCTACAGGTCTTGTAACCTCACTTTTTTAAAACTCTTCATCTAGATTATTTTTCATTTTTAAACTTGCAGTCTTCAATCACAAACGATTTTTTTTTGCTCAGCTCCCTCTGGAACCACAAAAGGCTTTGTACAACTTGCAGTAGTACTCCCCAAACCTGTAAACAGACTTTGATGTGTAAAAGTCGGTTTCTAGTGCTGCTTTTAACAAATCAATAATATATAATAATGGTAGCAGCACTGACAGAAGCCATTCTTCATTATAGTTTTACTTTTGACACTTTAATTTTGCTGACAATACTTCATTTATTTTTAAAATACAGGACTTTCACTTGTATTGAGTATTTTCACAGTGTGGTATTGCTACTTTTACTTATGTAAAGCATCTGAATGCGTCTTCCACCACTGCTCAAAACAGGACATGCACAATGCACGTTAATATATCACAGTGGTCTTGGTCTGTTGGTGCAATTTGTATTCAAAGAGTAACTGATGGCTTAGAAGGCAGATGTAATATGCACTTGTAATGAAATGGAAGGGCCTCCTTGAATTCCCTGGTGTGGAGGGGTCTCTTGGTTTTCTTGCCTCTTGCACCTCTTGCTCTCATGTTTATATAACAGTATAGTCTCAATCATTCTCTCCAGCTGGTTGAAGGTTACCAGGGGCAAGAGGGGTAACAAATGGGCTCTGCGCACCATCTGAGAGCTAGCAGGCTGAAGCCTGGATAATGGCCTGTCATAATGGACAATATAGGCAGAACCCTCCTGAGACCAGGAAACCAAAGAACAAGTAGGCTGAATTATTCATGGTTACCATGGCGGCCCGCACAGCTGCATTACATTAGGCTCTTCATTAGCCGTGCCGTAGTCTACAAAAAGCTTGAAACTAAAATATGACCAATATTTCCCATTGAGGGAAGACATTATCATAAGCTCTCAAGGGGGTTTATTCCTGCTTAAATGTGCCTGAGTGCTGACCTTCCTCACCACAGTAATAATGTGGTGGGGATTAAAATGTGATTCCATCCACGACAAGAGCTTCTCATGCTTATTCTAATGACGGCTGCACTGTAACAGCTTGGGCTCGTCTGACACTGCAGTCATTTCCCACTAATAAGACACTTAACACAGGGCCTCTCGCTCCTCTCTTCTCTCTGAATACTGCAATGAGGTAGACACAAGTGGGAAGGAAAATTGCACTCTGGGTTATATTTGCTTTCCACCTATATGTACAAATTCATCTGTCACTCAGGTTACGTTTTATAGGATAATATGGAGAGTGGTATAAGACTTTCAGTATTACAAAAGCTTTTATGCTTTCTGTTTGAATACATGAATGGAATGATTTTAGGTTTTCAGACAGAACGAGTTCAGAAAAAAAGCAGCCTTCAAATTTGCAAGTCAGATTAGGCAAGTATTTCCAATCCTAAACAGGAATTTATGCCAACATTTAGTTTATACTTATAGAAATGTCATAGCTTCTCAGCCAAATGCCTGCTTAGTTGTTGTCACATTAAAATCTGAAAACTCATTGCTGCCTACATCCAAGGCTGAGACAAACAGTGTATGTGACAGGTGGGCAGCTCTTATAGCTGCTAACTGAACAGCGTTACCAGTGTACCTCATTAAAAAATTAAATGATTTGATTTTCATGCATAAACATCACCGTTGCCTCAGGACACAAGCTCTCCTCACAAAATGATGAAGAACACAATATGAGGAATTTATGCAATTTGGTAATTCCTTTTTCCTTCCTCCTTCCTTCCTACTGGCCACATAATAAAGTCACGGCTTTCAAAAACAGCGTATACTTACTGAATGTACTTATGAATTGTAGATATTCCCTGATATCCCTGATAATAAAAATCAAATCAAGTCTGTGTGCAAAGTCTATCTATCTATAAAGTGCAGATTTAGAGCGGCTATACTGGTTGTGTTTTTAGGCACAGTGGTGCTTTAAAGTAAATTGTTGGCATACTAACATGCTCATAATGACAATGTTAACATTCTGATGTTTAGCAGGTAAGATTCCAATGTTCACCATCTTAGTTTAGCATGTTAGCATGCTATATAAATCAATCAATCAACATTTATTTATATAGCACTTTACAGCAACCAGCAATAACAGTAACAGTAACAACAGTAAACATAAAATAACATACAGTAAAATCAGAAAGAATAAAACATACAGTAAATCAGAAAAAGAATACATGAAACAGAAAAACACCTATAAACACATGTATACATGTACAGTGGGGCAAAAAAGTATTTAGTCAGCCACCAATTGTGCAAGTTCTCCCACTTAAAAAGATGAGAGAGGCCTGCAATTTTCATCATAGGTACACTTCAACTATGAGAGACAAACTGAGAAAAAAAATCCAGAAAATCACATTGTAGGATTTTTAATGAATTTATTTGCAAATTATGGTGGAAAATAAGTATTTGGTCAATAACAAAAGTTCATCTCAATACTTTGTTATATACCCTTTGTTGGCAATGACAGAGGTCAAACGTTTTCTGTAAGTCTTCACAAGGTTTTCACTCACTGTTGCTGGTATTTTGGCCCATTCCTCCATGCAGATCTCCTCTAGAGCAGTGAAGTTTTGGGGCTGTCGCTGGGCAACACGGACTTTCAACTCCCTCCAAAGATTTTCTATGGGGTTGAGATCTGGAGACTGGCTAGGCCACTCCAGGACCTTGAAATGCTTCTTACGAAGACACTCCGTCGTTGCCCGGGCGATGTGTTTGGGATCATTGTCATGCTGAAAGACCAAGCCACGTTTCATCTTCCATGCCCTTGCTGATGGAAGGAGGTTTTCACTCAAAATCTCATGATACATGGCCCCATTCATTCTTTCCTTTACACGGCTCAGTCGTCCTGGTCCCTTTGCAGAAAAACAGCCCCAAAGCATGATGTTTCAACCCCCATGCTTCACAGTAGGTATGGTGTTCTATGGATGCAACTCAGCATTTTTTCTCCTCCAAACACGACGAGTTGAGTTTTTACCAAAAAGTTCTATTTTGGTTTCATCTGACTATATGACATTCTCCCAATCCTCTTCTGGATCATCCAAATGCTCTCTAGCAAACTTCAGACGGGCCTGGACATGTACTGGCTTAAGCAGGGGGACACGTCTGGCACTGCAGGATTTGAGTCCCTGGCGGCGTAGTGTGTTACTGATGGTAGCCTTTGTTACTTTGGTCCCAGCTCTCTGCAGGTCATTCACTAAATCCCCCCGTGTGGTTCTGTGATTTTTGCTCACCATTCTTGTGATCATTTTGACCCCACGGGGTGAGATCTTGCGTGGAGCCCCAGATCGAGGGACATTATCAGTGGTCTTGTATGTCTTCCATTTTCTAATAACTGCTCCCACAGTTGATTTCTACACACCAAGCTGCTTACCTATTGCAGATTCAGTCTTCACAGCCTGGTGCAGGTCTACAATTTTGTTTCTGGTGTCCTTTGACAGCTCTTTGGTCTTGGCCATAGTGGAGTTTGGAGTGTGACTGTTTGAGGTTGTGGACAGGTGTCTTTTATACTGATAACAAGTTCAAACAGGTGCCATTAACACAGATAACAAGTGGAGGACAGAGGAGCCTCTTAAAGAAGAAGTTACAGGTCTGTGAGAGCCAGAAATCTTGCTTATTTGTAGGTGACTAAATACTTATTTTACCGAGGAATTTACCAATTAATTCATTAAAAATCCTATAATGTGATTTTCTGGATTTTTTTTTTCTCATTTTATCTCTCATAGTTGAAGTGTACCTACCTACCTACAGACCTCTCTCATCTTTTTAAGTGGGAGAACTTGCACAATTGCTGGCTGACTAAATACTTTTTTGACCCACTGTATAACCATGGTAAAACAAAGCAGAAAAAAATTACCTTACACTTTGATTTGATAACACACTACTTACATGAAGCACACACTGCTGTATTGATCATTACATAAACCTCTAACAAAATATGCTGTATTAGTGAAATTGTGTGAGCAGCCTGCACCTCCCAGCTGTTGAAATAAGGGCGAGATGAAAGCAGCAGCACGTCAGCAGTGCTGCTATTTCAGTCATTGACCATTGCGCACACAGTCCATCATTTATTCTTAGTGGGTCAGTCTGTCCGAACAGGATGGCTCATGTTGGCCACTGTACCGCCAAACCTGCAGTTCTGGACTAACGAACAGCCAGGCAGGCAGTTCAAGGATCATAATACCCGAAGAGTCAAAGTAACCCGTTAGGTGGCTCTCAATTACCAGAAGCATCTCGTTTTACAGCCACAAAAAAAGAAAAAACTTTTAATTTAAGCAGCTTTTGGGATACTTGACAAGACTGGGGCAATTAGTCGTCTCACGTTCATCTTAATTCCATAAATGGGACCCAGACACATGTTGACACACATGCACACACGCACGCACACACACACACACACACAAATACACACACATACTTATCCATTCAGCCTCAGACAGATGCCACACATCACACACAAATGCTACATGCAGCCAGTTATCCATGCATGACAAACACACACACGGATCCATTTTCAGAGGAAGCAAAATGATTAGCGCTGCTGAAACATGAGCGGTTATTAAAAAGTCAATACATTGTCATTATAAGTGAAGATTGTTCCCTCAGAGCGAAGATATTGATCCATTCATGTGCTTACTGGTCATCGACCCCGCCAATAATTTGCTCCCAAACTGATTTGAGATATGAGGTTTTTCCATGATGGCCTGTATCTCTGTTACACTCACCTAGAGCTGAGGCTTCCACAATGAAACACTTTCAGTGATTAAATTCGATTTAAAAATGTCTGAGGCCATGACCCCACATCAAATTATGCAGGCATGGGAGAGCACCTTTTTATTGTAATGTAATGTAATTATTTACTAGAAAATGTCTCCAGAGCCAGCAGGTGATTAGCTTAGCTTAGCATAAAGACCAGAAACACGGGGAAACAGCTAGTCTGGCTCTGTCCAAGGATTAAAGATCAACCTGTCAGCGCCTCTAAGGCTCACTAATTAACTTTGTATGTTGTTTCTTTAATCCATAATGTGTAATGTTTTACAATGTTTACAAAAAAGAAAAATGTCTAACTGTTCACATTACTGTTGTTTCGTTTTTTACTAAGATGATGGTCACTTAAGGCCCGAGACACATTAACCCGATTATCGGCCGTGGGACAGTCTGGCGAGGTCAGTGACTCAAATCTGTTCAGTGTGTCCCGTGCCGTCGTCCGTCCGGGGGGCTGACGGCGTTCATTTTGGCCGACCTGACATGTTCGGTCGGCGGCAGGGAAATCGGGACTCAGCCGGAAATGACGAGTGCAATGAGGTGACTACAGTCTCTCAAAATCTGATGAAAATCTTTTAAACTGACCTTTGTTGAGTTGAAATTAAGACAGATTCAGCAACTGCTTGGCCTATTTCTCGCTTAAAATGTTTTCAGAAACACGTTTCAGTGAACTACTTTAGTACAATATGAGATCATATTCTGAACGGCCGCCATGACAGTCTGGCTCTCAATATCCGGAGAAAACAAACCCATGTGACGCGTTCGTCCAATCAGCTGCCGGTTTTCATTTCTTGGGCAACATTACAGATTAGCGCCGCCTGCTGTTATGGAGATGTATTACGTCTCGTCTCCTCTCGTCTTTTTGGTCTGTTCTGTGGCAGTTTTTTGGACCTCGGGGACGCGACTGATCATAGCGACGGGGTTTTCTGCCAACGGTCGGCCGTCGGCTATATGTGTCCCGGCCTTAAAATTCACTTTAGTACAGACTACGGTAGTGACATATTGAGAGCAATCAATGAAATAACAGTAAAATCTTTCCCACAGTGATTGGGGATCAGAATAGTAAAGTGTACTGTTTGAGGAAACAAGGCTTTTGTTCAGACGCTGTCTTTCAAAATTCAAAAAGAGCAAAAAGCTCCCGAGCCGTTTGATCAGATGAAGCCCTCTGCAAATCAAAGCAAACCGATTATCTGTGGACTTCACCTCCTGTGCTTTCACTCAGCCGCTGTGACAGGACTGTTTGTATTAGAAACAATGAATTATTTAATTGGATATCATTCAGAGGTAATTCAAATGCAGACCCAGTCATAAGAGAGACCTTGAAGATTTATGTTTGCTTAATCCTTTGAATTTTGTGTATGCTGTGTGATTCAGCAATGCACTGGAGCAAAACCCAATCTTTTCAAGAAAAAAATAATGCCCTCTTTAATATTTATAATCCCTTTTGAACTGTAAACTCCATCTGTAGTTTAAAGTGATGACTCGTTCAAAGCATAATCTTAATCCTTTTTTACGCAGCTTAGTTCTGAAACCAAAGGGAACCGGGGGAAATTGAAAGCTGCCATCAATGCAATAAACCAGAATCAAATACAAGCAGAAGGGCATACAAACTAATTCTCATACAAGGGCACTAATGCTGTTCATCTGTGTCCCTCACAGCAACACAATGTATTGTTACACAAGCTGAGAAACAAAAAATCCAAGATCTTTACATTAGAAAACTAGAGTTGTGAATAATGTACGAAACCAACAGACACAAACAATAAAGGGTTTCCAGCAGTAGGTCATTCTATTTTTACTTTCCCTTAGTTTGGGTTTTCATCAGACTCCCTTCGCTGCATTGAGTTCACTGTTCCATGTGGAGACATTTTAGACCATTGTGCCGTTTAATTCGACCCAAAAGAGACAATGCACCATTCCATTTGTTAACACTATACTAATTTAATCCAATTAGCACAAGAGAAAGGTCAACACATTATCCAGGTTATTTTACACATATTAAGGTAATTGTAAGAGTAACTCTTACAGCTCTGTTCCACAACACATGTAACGTTATCTTACCTGATGTGTTTTATCCAGTGAAGTGTTTTCGGCAGATAAGTGAGATCCTCTGCTCATTTGAGTAACGTTACATCCCCAGTACGATACACACAGACATCGTAGCTTCAGCGAGACGTCATCCATGCGACTTTGAAGTGTGTAATCTTTCTTATTACGTATTTTCACAGTCTTATACTTCAACAGTTTAACAAAAAACTGAGACTTTCTTCGGTTGAAAAATTATCTTTTAAATTGATGGACATCATATTTGTAATCCATGGCTCAATTCAAACGGGATCAAAAAATAATATTATCTCTCCATTGACCCTCGTTCATATTTTTCCCATTGCCCGGAAGTAGAAGGGCGTGACTTCGGCTCTCTATGGAGTTCTGTTGAGTTTAAATACTTTAAAAAGTGAAAAAAAACAATAAACACCAACAGTTTTTTCATTCAGCCCAGTGTCCCCAGGAAGTAGTGTGCCCTATACGTACCGTTTGCTTCCTTTCAGTTACTGTTACCACAATCTTTTTCCTTCCTTTAGGCCTAAAACAAAGTGTTTTTGCATCCCAACTGTAACCATATTTTAATTACCATTAAGCATCATCCCTCGTAAAACCATTTTTTATATATATATATATATATATATATATATATATATATATATATATACATATATATATATATATATATATATGTTTTGCTCTGTTTGCTACTACGCTGTGAACTCTTATTAGTCTGTTCGCTACAGCCAACCCAGTCTCACGGCAGTTCGTGAAGTGGTTACGTTATTTAATCTATTGATTCGTGTATTCGGACACGTTTATCTCGTTTTTTTCGTGGTGGTCAGCACGTTTTTTAAACTAATGTATTTCAATGGGAAGTATCTTTCGTGATCACAGCACGACTACGGTAGAGAGTAGTATGAAATGCCGAAAATCTGCGTAGGGAAACACAATCTTCCTGACATTGACTTTACTATCAAACAATTCCTATGAACTCAGATCATTAGGGAAGGCTGGTTTCTATGAATTATTTAATGCCTCAAAGTATTACATTAATCTAATTGTTTACAATAAAAGAGTAATGCGTGTGCATGTAAATGTACTAATCAACATGAATGTTCCCTGCACAATCATTGTCTATGATAAAGCTAACAAGTCACACATTCTATTATTGTTGCTAACCTGCAGACAATAGAATATCAGTTGCTCAGGATCAGGAAACATGCAGGGGTTTATCTTTTGTGGCAATAGGAGGGCTGCGAGTGGGCTCAGTAAACTGAAGGAAGTTGCAGAGAGAGGCAAAACATTTAATAAAGACATTTAAGGGGCCGTCCACACGGAAAAGTTTTTTTGCAAATGCACGTTTTGCATCGTCCAGACGAATCCTGTAAACGCACTGCCTGAAAACGCACTTTTTTGAAACCGGGTCTCAGGGTGAAAAAAATCGAAAACGGCTCTCGTTTGGCTTCGTATGGATAGTGAATACGAATACAACCCCGAATCGATGATGTCATCGCCACACCCCTCGACCTCTTACCGCACTAGTGCTATTGCACGCCGGTCACACACGACTGCGGTGAAGCTAAGCGAGCATATCCCATCTCCATGGTCAAACCAGCTCACTTCATCTAAATACTTCCCTTAGATATATTGCTAACGTTATGTAGCCAACGTTAAACATCGCTAAAGTAGCGACCGCTACAGCAGCGACGTAGCTAACGTTAGCTGCTATGGTTGTTTATAAAGTGGAAGTAGACAATTTATCAACTAGCTAGCTAATCTGTGCTTATCAATTCCTTGAACGGATTATAGTAACTCTTACCACGGCTTATTGTAGAAAGGCTACCGCCAGAAAACCGTAGATTATCAAAAAGACATCATTCATAGATCGTTTGTTTGACTGCCGATGTTAGCTAGCAGAGCTAACGTTAGCGCGCTAAGGTTAGCTCTGCTAGCTAGCGCGCTGCAATCATGTCCGATGGCAGACAGAATTGCAAAATAAAAAGCAATCCAACAGCACATTATACAATGTAAACAAAGACACGTTTTCTTGCGGCGGCCTTTATAAAATGAGCAGTGGTGAAAGTTATTATAGTCCATGGATGTATTAAGAGAACGTTAGTCTAGCTAGTCATGTTATGATGGGAAGTGGAAGTGACATTGCTCTTCTTCTCCGTTTTTTGGTGAATTTCTGTAGCAGAAACAGCGCCGCCTATAGGCCTGGAATATGAAGTAGCGTGTTGAGTCATTTACAAGTGGATTCGTTTGGAGCAACTATTCTTGAAACGAATCCAGGGAAGACGGGTAAAAAAAAGATTGTTTTGGTACGTGTGGACGTGGCCTAAAACTCTGCCAACAGAGGTGTCAGGTTTTACTAACTGGATTATGGGTTAATGTCAAAGCCATCAGACAGATTAGCCCAAGTCAAAGACACAAGGTCACCAATTCTCCTGGTTCCATTTACCTTGAATCGGTATTTTTTTAGGAGGGGGGGGGGGGGGGGCAAGGTTGAATGACGTTCCCATTTGGTTACATGCTGCCAGTCCGACATGCCGCCACTCCGACATGCTTCTATTCAGACATGCCGCTATTCCGACATGCTGCTATTCCCTAACCCTAACCCCTAACCCTAACCCTAATGGAAACAAAAATTGTCGGAGTTGTGGGACGTTTGAAAACAATGGACGTGCCGCCACTCCGACAATTAGACGTCAATGTCGGAGTGGGGGTATGTCGGAATGGATGGCGGAACCCGTTCCATTTACAAGTCTGATTTTCATTGTTTTCATTATCTCTAGGCAGATTAGCCACTGTTAACAATGCCAGTTTATAACAACGCATTACGCAGTTTTTTGTGCATACAAACAGCATAGCAACATGTCTACAGATATAAGTTGGACAGGACTATGTGTACGACTGATTTAGTGAGACACAAATAACACAGAAGTGCTTATAACTGTATGTTACTACAGCTTTCACAACTGTTGATGCATGGAGCAGCCATGTTGGATTTTGAGCTTGGGGTACTCTGTGGTTGCCCGAGTTCCGAGCTCGGAAATCTGAGGTCAGGGGCCGTTTTTTTTCGATTTAGACCTCGTAAAATCCGAGTTCTGAGTACAAATGGAACGCACTATAAACATGCAAACAACCACTTACAGTTTCCTTTCCACAGACCACAGCCAAAACTTGACAGTATATACATATACTGATGTAGGTGATATTGTTGCTTTTAATCCATCTCTTACGCCTGACCACTTCCAGATGGGATTAAACCAAATGGAACCTGATGTGTTACATTTCCTCCTCTAGTGATCAGAACAGCCTTAACTATTTTTTGTGCCGAATATGGACTAACTAAAAAAAAGGTAATGCCTCATCTTTTACAAAATAACTTTGTTCCTATAAACTCACCTCAGTGCAACTAATTTGAAATGTGCTCTGATTCTCTGCAGTGACATTAAGTAGGTCTGAACATTTTGTTGTCCTTATCTGTGTCTGTTTACACTTACTGTAGCTTTGTATGATGAATGGAGCACTGAGAGTTATGGATGGGTTAATTAGCAGTGAGCACTCATCTCATTAGACAGTGAATGGCATCAGTGCTGAGTCAGAGCTCTGATGACACATTCCTCCACAGACCTGCTGCAGCAGCTCTCCATGTTTATTGGTCTGTTTATAGATGGTGACCATTACATCTGTATCTACATCACAATACACTATTCTAAATCTAAAGTTACAAAATGATTTGATGTGTAATTTGTGACAATGAATATTTATATATTCCTAAACCTATTATCAACTTATTTCAACACTGATTATACTTAGTAACTGCCTCAGCAGGAGACTGTTACTAATGTTTCTCTCCCTTTACTGCAAACATATCCCAAAGACTTTTAGGAAATAATCATAATGCATGCATAACAGCAGGAACAGAAAATATCCCAAAGGTACAGAAACCGAGAAAAAAAAGAGATGCAGAAGGACATACGGGTTTTAAAGCCTTATTGATTACATAAAAAGTATCTGGAAATGTGGTTTGGTTCATTAGTAACTCAACAGTAAACTATATTATGAAATATATACGGTGGCCCTGAGAGGCCACAACACGCAACATTAAGAAAACGCACACAAATAGACCACAACACATAACAATAAGAAAACGCACACAAATAGACCACAACACTCAACAATAAGAAAACGAACGCAAATAGACCTCAACACCAACAATAAGAAAACGCACGCAAATAGACCACAACATGTAAAAATAACAAAACACACACAAATAGACCACAACACGCAACAATAAGAAAACACACAAATAAACCACAACACCAACAATAAGACAACGCATACAAATAGACCACAACACCAACAATAAGAAAACGCACACAAATAAACCATAACACGCAACGATAACAAAACACACGCAAATAGACCACAACATGTAACAATAACAAAACACACGCAAATAGACCACAACATGTAACAATAACAAAACACACGCAAATAGACCACAACATGTAACAATAACAAAACACACACAAATAGACCACAACACGCAACAATAAGAAAACACACACAAATAGACCACAACACCAACAATAAGAAAACGCACACAAATAAACCACAACACGCAACAAAAAGAAAACGCACGCAAATAAACCACAACATGCAACATAAAGACAAGAGATGCAAATAGACCACAACACAATAGAAGTGTTTCCAGGGGGCACTTTTAAGTGATGCACACGTGGCTGCAGATGGTTGAGGCTAGAAGGAATACAGCTCAAAGTCAGGGATCTTCTGAAGCCGGAATTTCGAGGATGCTACGTCATCGAAGTCCGTCGAAGGACTGTTTCAATGTCGAGGATCCTCCGAATTCCACCAAGGACTGAGTCCTTTGTTCAGAGAATTTCCAAGGATGCATATGTGTATCCTTCGCGCTCCCAAAACACACACAATCCTTCGCCGGCTCGTTAAAAAAAAATTACAAATTCAATGGCGGACCTAAGCGGAGTTGGAGCGGCATCACTGACAGCGCAATAATCATTTAAATGTAAGTATCTTTAGTGTTTGCCGTACATTTGTTATCACCGTTAATCAGTCGTTCCAGGAGTTTTTTTGTGATTGTTGTGGGCAAACATCCTTGATTATGCGGCACGTTTTCTTAAAAAATGCGATGAAATATGCGGGATATTTATGCAATTTTATGCAATGAAATTGCAGGAACTTGCAAAAATTGCAATGTTAAGTAAACAAGTAAGTAACAAGTAAACACTTTCTGCTAAGATATATGTGACTTTTTTGCAACGAAAATGCGGGAATTATGAAATCATGCAAGCCCCGCATTTTTTGCGCGGAAATCTGCAATTTATGCGGCGAAAGTGCGCTGTATTTGAAAAAATGCGGCCCCCGCATAAATATGCAGACTTTGGCTGATTGTGCATTGAATTATGCGATCGCATAATCACGTTTTTCTGGAGGGACTGGTTAATGTGTTACATCAATGTAAAGGGGTGGCAGTAGCTCAGTCAGTAGGGAGTTGGGTTGGGAACCTAAACTGGTTCCTGGTTCCTGGTTAGATTGGTAGCTGGAGAGGTGCCAGTTCACCTCCTTAATGTAATTAAGACTAATTAATGCAATTATCCTTACTGGTAAGTGTTATGACAACTACAAACATGAACTCCCACAAGTTTTTAATTTATTGACATGGGATAAATAAGAGAAAACTACTATTGCTTACATTATAGCCTATCAGTGTTGGTAACGTTACCTACCTTTGCGCGTTGCGGGCAAAGTTGCCGACAGAATATTCTCCTCTAGCAAGCAGACTGACACTGATTCACCTTCTCCAACAACAAACAAAAAAATTTAACAGCACAGTTCATAGTTCCACATCCATTTCGTCCAGTGTTTTGAAATGCAGCGCGGAAGTGAAGGCGAAACATTTTCAATGACGCAAGCACGCATTGAAGTGCACTTGCTAGCCTGTTCCATTTACGTGTTCTCTGAATGCATTGAATTATGCGATCGCATAATCACGTTTTTCTGGAGGGACTGGTTAATGTGTTACATCAATGTAAAGGGGTGGCAGTAGCTCAGTCAGTAGGGAGTTGGGTTGGGAACCTAAACTGGTTCCTGGTTCCTGGTTAGATTGGTAGCTGGAGAGGTGCCAGTTCACCTCCTGGGCACTACCAAGGTGCTCTTGAGCAAGGCACCGAACCGGGGGCCTTTCCATGGGCAGCTCCCTCACTCTGACATCTCTCCATTAGTGCATGTTTAGGTACTGAGCATGTGTGTGTAATTCAGGCCTGTGTGTAATAGCAACAGAGTGAAAACGTAATTTCCCCTTGCGGGATTAATAAAGTATACATTATTATTATTATTAACACTTAACGCTTTAATGCTGTTACAAATTACTATTAATAATTAGGTAGATACATCCCAAGCTAATGTTAGGCTAACTGAACCTATCATTTCACATTAGGCTGTTAGCTGCGTTGCTGTCTTTTGTGTTTGTAAAGTTTAATATCCGGTGGCATTTTCTTCTCTTTTTATATGGCGTTACTGTATATGCATAACGTTAGCAGAGATTTAGAAATTAGTGTGTTTATCAGTTGTAGCTGCAGAATGGGAGGTAAAGCTGCACCTTGTTAACTTCACTAGCAATGTTAAATGAAAGCTAAAATGTATGAGTAGTTTCCCATGTAAAAAGTATAATGTCCCGTAACGTTACGTTATAGCATTCATAACGGTAAACATATTTTTCTTGTGTTTGCTGTCTTTTAACAGGGACTAAGGAAAAAATGGAGGCGGTCACTGAGTATGGAAAAGCCAGAAGGGAGAGATGAGGAGGAGGAGAGGGAAAGCAAAACACAAGAGAGCAGGGCGACAGAGGCCAAAGAGAGATGTTGAATAGATTATTTGCTATATTAGCGAATGCAATTCAAAAAATAAATGCATTAAATTAACTGGTTTGTCTGTGTCTTTAAGTTTTTGGGTGTGTATATAATATAAAAAATATAAATGTTTTTCAATGTCTATTTTTCCATCAAACTATGACCTGGACACAGGAAACTTCTAACTGAATAATTATATTCAGATGCTACCTGTTTTAATAACTTGTTAGGTATACAAGCTCTAAAAAGACATTAACGAAACGTGTATCTTTATTATAACATTTATTCAAACATTACTATAAACTGTACACAAGTATATTCAACATGAAGCGGTCGATCAGACACAGATGCCGATGATGGGGTTGCTTCAAGACTGCAAACAGAAGGAGAAAGCTTTAGGTTAGTCCAGACTAACCTAAAGCTTTCTCCTTCTGTTATCCAACCTTTAGGTTAGGCCAGTACTTATCCAACCTGTCCTGGTTAAGATTAGAATTTGTAGCACAAGTATGTTTAAGCATACTGTAACATGAAGGTACTTCATGTAACTGTGTCGTGGTGTAGTTTCTTCATCATGGTCTGACAACTGTTGACCATTTAACACACTTAACACCTACCTTTACTGTGTTAGTGGGTGTTTATCAATGGTGTTATTATGACTTTTCATATGTTGGTTGTAGCTTGTGTGTCTACAGTGCTATTTAACCTTTCTCACTTGCAGTTTACTGCATATCATACTGCATGTGGTAGCTCATTAGCTGGTAGCGTTTACCTTGTTGTAGTTGCTGTATTTTGCACTGCATTTGTTTGAAAGCTAGAAGCTACTGGACAATGAGCTAATGTTACATGTATGCAGTAAACTACAAGCTAATGTAAACTGTTAGCTACTGTAAACTTAATGTAATTAAGACTAATTAATGCAATTATCCTTACTGGTTAGTGTTATGACAACTACAAACATGAACTCCCACAAGTTTTTAATTTATTGACATGGGATAAATAAGAGAAAACTACTATTGCTTACATTATAGCCTATCAGTGTTGGTAACGTTACCTACCTTTGCGCGTTGCGGGCAAAGTTGCCGACAGAATATTCTCCTCTAGCAAGCAGACTGACACTGATTCACCTTCTCCAACAACAAACAAAAAAATTGAACAGCACAGTTCATAGTTCCACATCCATTTCGTCCAGTGTTTTGAAATGCAGCGCGGAAGTGAAGGCGAAACATTTTCAATGACGCAAGCACGCATTGAAGTGCACTTGCTAGCCTGTTCCATTTACGTGTTCTCTGAATGCTAAGGAGGAGCCTAGCCTCTGAAGGACCAGACTTGGAAGGACTAGTCCTACCCAGGAAGGATCCTTGACTTTGAGAAACGGCAGCCACGTGTGCATCACTTACAAGTGTCCCATGCAAACAATTCCATTGTGTTGTGGGCTATTTGCATGTGTTGTCTTTTTGTTGCGGGTTGTGGTCTATTTGTGTGCGTTTTCTTAATGTTGCGTGTTGTGGCCTCTCAGGGCCACCGTAAATATAGCCTACAAGGCCATAATTGATGCCATTAGGTACCCCTGAAAATCAAATAAATTAAAATTATTAAGTATGTAGTCCTATACATTGAAAACAACATTTCACACAACAAGGGTCATGTATATAAGGTAAATTAAAAAATTATGGGATATCATAAATCCTGTCAGATTATGTAAATCATCACCAGAGAGAATGTTTCAAGCAAAGAAAAACTGAATTACAAGTGCAAGTACAAGTGCAGAATATTTATAAATAATAATGACTCAGCGGCAAGACATGAAAAGACATCCAACAACATCAACATCATTCACTCATCATGCCTGATATCTTCTAGGCCCTGTTAAATATCTCAAGACTGAGTACAAATGTGTCCATATTCCATAAGTCCCTAGCTAGCTAACATGTACCTATTTAACAACATGTGATAGTAGTTGTGATAGTAGTTTTCACAACGAGGCATCACCAGGACCAAACTATTCCTTGTCTTTTTTTCTGCTTCCTGCACTTCCGTCTGTTTTGTCCACTGCTGAGTCCAGTAACATTTTAAAGCAAATATAAAGATGTCTTAGTTCCTTTTCATGTTTGGTATATCATGCACTTACAGGTGACCCCCCAAATTTTACATTCTGCCTTTTCACTCAGTAACACTCAGTAATCACATTAGATTCTGATCTCACAGGAAATTTGTACAATTTGTACTGGAGGGAAAGTTATATTTCTCATAATTTGAAAATAATGAAAAATTGCATATTGGATGGACTCAATACGTTTTTATTAGGGCTGGGAAACGACTAAAAGTTTTAATGATTTCCCTGATTAATCGTGATTAATCACATTGTTATACGCAAAATCCAATAATGAATTCAAAAGTAGTGTATAGCGCAATTTTATTTGAAATGTTCTGCCATATGAACGAAAGTGCCATAACATTTGTTCTGCAAACACTTAACATCAGCATTTTGTTTATACACTAGCAGATAAATAAAATATTTAGTGTAAATCTCAACTTAAACAAAGTAATCAAAGCAAATACAAAATAAAAAAAAAATAAAAAAATAATAAAGCTTATTGCCACTGCCAGGGCATTCATGTTATCCTGTTTGTTATATATATAAAAAAACTGCCCACAAAATCCTGAGCCACAATCATAACATTAAAACTGTAACTCCGAGGTAGGCCTAATTATGGTTACCCAGTGATGTCCAGTAGTCCCCAGTGAGAGTAACAGTGGGTGCACGTTGTAAAGTTGTCGCTTTTGCGGTCCTCTCTTTTTCATACAACTCGTGTATTCTGCTTGTGATGGTGCGAGGGAATCTCATACCTGCTGTCATTTGTTGCGATTCTCAGAATGTTTCTCAGACTGACATCCTCCACAACACTAATCGGCCTGCAGTGTGTAGCTATCCACTTCGCTATGGCATTTGTTAGCTTCTCTTGCCTTTGTTTATCTATACTTCTCCCACACGCTTCATCTAACGTAGTCTGCCGAAGTCTCGCGCCACTGTTTGTTTCGTTGAATGATTTGCTGGTATCAACTGTGTGTATTTCATTTAGGTGATATTTCAGACTGGAAGTACTCCGGTGATAAGAAAATTCAACTTTGCAGTGGTTACAAATAACTTTGGTTCTGTCGACTGTGCCGTCTGGAAGAACCATAGACAGTATTTAAAGGAACACGCCGACTTATTGGGAATTTAGCTCATTCACCGTAACCCCCAGAGTTAGACAAGTCCATACATACCCTTCTCATCTCCGTGCATGCTGTAAAGCTGTCTGACGGCTCCAGCATTAGCTTAGCCCAGCACAGATCCTGCAGGTAACTGGTTCCAACTAGCCTACTGCTCTGAATTGTGACAGAAGTGACAAAATAACGCCAACATGTTCCTGTTTACATGTTGTGATTTGTAGAGTCACAGCGTGTACAAAAATCAACGTAACATGAGACACAGCCGTCTTCTAACCGTAAACAAACCGGGAACTATATTCTCAGACAGGCTTGCTGCGAGCATATCACTCCGCCCAAGTACTATATTCTTCCGCCTGAGAAGGCTGATGCCGCTGGAGCCGTCAGACAGCTTTACAGCACGCACGGAGATGAGAAGGGTATGTATCGACTTGTCTTACTCTGGGGGTTACGGTGAATAAGCTAAATTCCCAATAAGTCGGCGTGTTCCTTTAAGAATGGACCAACAGATCCCGTTGCTCTGGACGGAGACCAGTGAAGGATATTAGAAGCACTTTTCCGGTGAGCGCTGAGCTCCAAATGAGAGAGACAAAGTAAATGTGACGTGAGCAACCTGTCTGAAAGTTGTTCTGGTACCTGTGCCAAGAGAAATCTCAATCATTCCCAATCTTGCAGAGATGGAGACCGTAGGTATTTGTAAGGAGATAACATAGGCACAGGCTAATTATTGCTAACTAAAATGCTAGTTAACATTAGTAATTAAACCTAAACAGCTCATGTAAGTCGAAACTGCCTGCGAGATTCTCCTGTACTATACGGTAATTCTTCTACTATGCACAAAAACGTCTGCTACGGAGCCATAACGTGAGGTACAAGGTAAATGAGCCTTTTATACATTGTCGTGTTTCTTTAGAAATAAACAGTGGACAAATAGAGTCTTTAAACGCTTCAGATGTAAAGTTATTCGCTGTCAAAGTGACGTCAAAATGAATGGCAGTCAATGGAATGCTAACGGGAGGTGATCGTTTTGAGGCATCAAAATGGTGCCATAGGAGGTTTGAATTCTGAAGCGAAGCATACCCCCTTGGGAAGAACTTTAAAATGAAAATGGCCATGTAAAAGTTCCGTACCCTTCTCCATGTTTGTTGGTTTGTTTATCCGCCAATTATTTTCTTTTCCGGTTCCTGTAAGCGTGGCAGCAGTCAGCACAGGCTTTTACAAAATAAAAGGCTGTGAGCAACAGACTTTTACAATAATAAAAGAAATAATAAAAACTGCATTAATGCACGATAAAATAATTGTCGGCGTTAATTAATTAATTAATGAGTTAACGCGATAATAATGCGTTAACTTGCCCAGCTGTAGTTTTCATAATTAGCAAGTTAGCAAACTACAACTACAACTTTATTCTAATTAGTACTGAAATAACTCACCCTAACAAGAAAAATATTGTTACCTTAATCCCTAAAATGAAATTTAATCAATTCTTATTACAATATTTTACAATATAATTCTTGGTATTTAAAAAAAAAATCAATTACTTTTCATTGGATATAATTTCAAAAATTTTGATTTTCATGGGATTTAAATAAGAAAATCAAAATTTTCACTTACTAATCTAATGACCGAATGTATTTTCACCACAGTCGTCTGTTCATTCTGACAGATTTTTTTTCCACAGATAGATTTTTGCATGAATGGTCTGATATTAGATGCAAAGTGTCTCCAATTTAGAATCTAATTAGGTTTGATCTAACTGAGTCATGGAGCAGGTGTGAATCCCTCTCCTTCCACACTGTCTGCTTATCTTTGACACAGCAATCCAGCACCATGCCAGTCCATAGCACCTTGCTATAACCATTTACATGTCTTAATAATTTAATGATTCTGGCAATTGGACATTCAATTTCTTATTTTTTTATCAGAAAAAACACAAGAGCTTTCTCCATATTGGTCAAATACAGATCATTTGACAAATCATCCACCTTAGCAGCCTTAATTTCTCGTGCGTATTCATAGCTTTTTCAGATTTCCAATCAAAGTGGCTGGCAGGTCTGTCTGGTGTGAGCCATGCCTCTCACTCTATGAATCATTCATGCCATTTAGCTCACAGTTGTTTGGGTGCATCTGGCTCAGAGAGGTATGGGGTTGGCCAAATGGAGAGGCCACATGGCGGCTCCAGATGTTTTGCTTTTGTATATGCACAGCTCATCAAAAACAAGCAGTGCCACCCTAGAGTCTCTGCCATCTGGGAGACACCAGGCAACAGCTTCTCATGCTCCCTGGTGAATTATTGGAGGGCTCTTTTAAAAAGATAGGAGTTATTTTCAGGCAACCCCTTAATGCTACATACAGCAACTGTGAAGACAGGAGCAGTGTCTTACAGTTGTTAAAGCTTGGGCGGCAGGCTGCTAATTTGAAGTCAGTTCTTTAGCTGGAGGGCCTGGATTCAAAAATCATCTGGTGGGCTGAAGTGTCCTTGAGCAAGACAGCAAATCTCTGCAGCTCGGAAAGATCTTTTGTAGCTGCTATGTGTCTGACATGTCTGTGTAAAATAGAGTAAAGCAAACTGACATCGCTCTTAAGGGATCAATATGGCGGGGGGGGATGATTAACAATACTGTTCCAACACATACTTATCTTTCAATTTTTTATTGAACTGTATCACAACATCAATCAAAGTAATGAGAGAAATATTTGAAAGCTGAAGTTCACTTTTCACACAAAGTTTTTAAATATCTGTCAGGTCACATTATTCTGAGTGCTGTGTTCTCTGCAGGCTCTTTGTGTCCAGCCCCCTGTGCACATCACACCCATCCTCAGATTCCTGCCACTCTCAGTAAAATCATTATTTAGTCTTTTTGTAAGCAAGCAGTGTCCCAGATCACAAATTAATCTTTCATATGTTTCCAAGATCTAGCCTTCTGTAATCCCATCTGTATGAGACACAACAAAGCACAGCGAGAGAGCGCCCATGAATTATTCATTCATTTCTCATGAAAGGCTTTCGTTATGTCTGTCATGTTTCACTCTTGCAAGGAAAATCCATTGATCCTTGCCTTTTCTCTGACAACAGGAACAAACAAGCGACATCACATGGCTGTACATTTTCTCACACTCCGACAAACAGATCTGAGAAAAAAAATGCATGGGCAATGAAGCAACGTATAATATGCATATGTGCACAATGTGTACGCACATTACAAATGCTCACTCACACATACTGTACGCACACTGCACCGCTTAACTAATAGCTGCAAGCGCAACCGCAGGGAAAATGTTTGAAATAGAACACAGCGAGGCACAGTGGATTAAGTCACATGTGCCTTGCCAGTAATCATTTATCTCTAGTAGAATTATAATCTAATGGGCATGTCTTCTTTCTGACAAGTTGCCTTCATAATTCAGTGCAACAGAATAGAGAAAACAGCATTGTTAACAAGAAAAGGCTTTAAATCACAAGCACGGAGTACATTTCCTGTGAAATATTAATGTGGAAAGTGTGTTTGTGTACAAAGGAACAAAGGGCAGAGTGTTGTACATCAATGGGCTGACAGTGCTGGGGGCTCCACAGACCGGGCTCTGCTTATTCCAGCTATGGCACTCTTGTGTATGTATAGGGGGTTGGTGCATGGGGTAAAGAGAGAGGGTCATTTATAATGTATAGGCCTGCTGGAGCGTGAGGTGTTGGGTCTGCTTAGGTTAGTGTGCATAGCTCTGTGTGGCTGGTCTTCACCTCCCTCTGAGCACTTGCCTTATTTACTTTAAAAGCTTTTCTCTGGAGCCTTGTTGGGGAACTTGGGAGGTTGCATGGATAAAACAGATCCAATTCACTAATACCTCAATTTTTACAATGATGAGCCTATCGCCTTACAAGATTGGGAGTAGGCACAACTCTCCCTTTGAAAGTCACACAGCCTTGTAAGTCCACATTAGTGTCTTGTTACCTGCAATGTAATGAGGTTAGTCGGGCTGTTGTCTGCAGGGTGCTCCAGTAATGCTCTTGGCTCTCCGGTCGGAGGAATCTGACTGGATCCTATTAAGAGCAACACAGTGGCTTTATCTCCATCCACAGCGATGAAAGACTAACCATCAGACACATTTATAAACACTGTATATTAACTGTACAATTACCATTAATCCCTGTGCACCTGTAGCTTGTTCTATTCTTGTCACTCATGCTTATTTCATAGTACAGTGCAGCTCTGATATGACAAGTTGCTGATTGTGTGTACTTGACTATGTAGATTATACAGCAGCTTGCAGGATAAGAGTGCTGTTGTTGGCCCAGGCTGCCTCCTCCCTGCCTGTCAGCGCCAAGCGGAGATGAGCTTGTGGCCCGTTCTGTCTGCTGTTAATCCTGCCTGTTCTGCTTTGTCAAAGCTGCTGTTTGAACAATGGAGCTGTCTTCTTGTCTGCTAATTTAGGAACAAACATTTGCCTGCGTAGCAAACAAGCTCTCCCAGGAAGTGCTATTAATAGGATAATTAAGCAGACGGTAATGAGCAGGATTACTGCTAATTATGACAAGATTTGTTTTGGCATTTGCCTGAGAGGCAGCAGAGTGTTAAAGTCTGCACAGGAGTTCATCACTGCACCGAGCGAGCAGGCACCTGAGTAAACATACTGGGACTCACTGGGGTATCAGTGTGCTGCGTGCACATGTGCATGTGTGTGTTTGTGGGTGGAGGGGGGTGGCTGTGTGTGTGTGTGTGGGGGTCGGGATAAACAGAGGAAAGATAATAGCAACAGCACAACAATGCCAGAGGTACTGCCAGGCCAGGCTATCACTTTGAAACAAGGTCAATCCAAACTGCCTCTACACGACCCTATGGCTGCGAGGGCCTGCCAGCTGACCCCGTACACGGTACCATATCCTGAAGCTAGTTCAAAATGCCCATCACAATTTCCCAGTCCAACCTGACGTCTTCAGAGATCTTGTTTTATCTCAAAACCAGTGAGTGTTTAATATTTTTCTGTCATCAGTGCCATAAACAATTAATTGATTATCTAAGTATGTCAACACATTTTTGTCAATCAATTAATTGATTAATCAACTAATCGTATCCGCCCTATTCCTCATATTCTTTTGATTAACTAAATATTATTTGACTATTTAACAGGTAAAGGATATTAGCACATGATCTAGATTTACTTTTGTTCATGTACAACTTTTTCCTCATTAACAACAGTAATATATAGTGGTTACAAAAGTCGAATGATACTAAAAACAGATTACACTGACAGACAACAGACAATAGACAAACACAATTGTGGAATATCTGTTTAATGTTTCCTAGTCTATAGCCAACATCTGACTATAAAGGACACTTAAACACACAGTTAAAAAGTATCTTTACTGTGTACATTTTAGGATTGCAACTTTCTCATATGTATTCCTGTATCTTAACCTTTAAGTTTTCACCCATATCACATTATCACCTACATCTCAAATCTTCTGAATGAAAATAGAAGGAGTATATGTGACATGAGTTATATCTGTGGCTGTATAAACATTTTGTTTACTTGTGTGAGGCTTATGTTTTCTTAAGAATAAAATGTCTTACTTGCAGGTGACAGGAAAAAAAGGTGAGCGAAGAAGCAAATGCCTTAAAAAAATACTCAAACAACTGCACTGTATTATTTTCAAAGAGCTTTGTTAAGGAGACATTTTTCTGTCATCAGATGCTAAAAGAAGTGGTGTTTAGTTTGAAGTAGAACTTTAATTAATTTCATGTGCATAAAAATAAGTTATCACTTTTTTTGTACTGTAATGTTTTCTCCTTTGCAGCAAACAAAGAGGTCAAAAAGGCAAATCTGTTTTACAGAAGATTCAAGGTTTGATTATTTTTCAGCATATTAATTGTATTAGTTGTAGTATTATTGTCATTCTCCCACATGATAAGAGATTCAATTAGACTGTTCCTTCCTGGGGACACAGTAGTTAGAAGAACTAAACCGTGGGGTGACTTTAACCAAGATGAAACCTTAATTCACAAGATTCAATCAAAAACTGCCAACAAACAAGCCTAGTTGAGGTGAAGGGGAATCTTAATGCGATTGTAGCTAAAGCTCAGACAGTGAGCCGCCACCATTAAAGCATGCCACACGGCCCAGCAGCTCCAGATAAGACAGCTGAGTCTAGGATTTAGAGCTTTGGCTTATCGTCATCTTCACACCACTGTCTCACCAAGAGCAGAGAACATGGCACCCAAATCCTCTCCGACTGGGAACTACGCTTTTGGGCTGTAGGTGCAGTCCAAGTCGGGCACAGGTACGTTAATGGATTTTAACTCTCAGTTAGGACCTTGATCTCTTAGCCTCCTCAAAACACACAGCCAACAAGACTTTTCATTCTGTAGCAGAAGCTGGGATAAGATTATAGAGAGAGAGGGAGAGAGCTGTGTGAAGCACTGTTTCAGAAATAAAATTGCTTTTATTCCACCCAACATGTGTTCAGTGAGATTAAGGCATAATCTTACAACGTTTAATAAGAGCCCGTTTGTGGCCTTCCGGCTGAGGCAGAAAAAGTGGAGCATGCCTGCTCTACTTTAAATCCTGTTTATTGAATTATAAAGAACCTTAAAGGATAAGGAATGTGACTCATACATTGAAATATGTTATGGTATTTTCACGTCAAAGCACATCATCTACTAAAGTATGCTGGTTTGAAAACTTTTTCTAACCACCAATTTAATTTTCAAAAGATAAATGAACTGCATTAACAAAAGAAGGACTATACATATGGAATATATTTTATGTAAATTCACACAAAAGGTACAATATCAATTACCAAAGGATATTGGGTAGAACATGAGTGATGATCCCTTTATTTAAGATTCAACATTAAAGAGAAAAAATGATAAAAATGCAGGAGATTTGCCACGACAACCCGCATCCAAATCCTGCTCTATTCTCAAACATAAGGCCATATTGGAAATCCCTAACCTCAATTTATGTAATCCAAAGCCCTTGCATGAACTTCAGCTTGAGCGCTGGCTTTCAAGAGGTATTTGGAAGTTAAAGTCTCAGATCAGATTTGGACAGATTAGAATTAAGAGTTGGAAGTCTGGGAGGGGTGGATATGAGGATTTGCACTGCTCCACGAGACGGCCTTGTCAGTGATAAGTTATACTGAGCCACGGGTAAGAGGATTGCCCAGACTAATCCGAATCAAAAGACATACCATGTGAATTACATCCCGAAACAGGTTCGCTTACAGAGATTAGAAACCTGCATGTAAATCCTGTCATACTCTACTTGGCGCTGGAAGATGAGCCTGAAAGAACAAACACAACCGTGCTTTGTACCCTGCTGCAACTGCTGGCACCAGGTCGGCTACCAAAATCGTTGCTTTCCTTGGTTACAGCTTTATTCTTTCCTATTTTTTAGAAGATTAGATGTTCATTGATGACACTTTCTAGGCCAGGCTCACTAATTATTCCCACCACATCTAAGAAAGTGCTTATACTTAGGGTTGAGAATAACCCTCCGCTAGTATACCAACACCCACAGACACCCACATGCAGCCTGCTCGCCCCTCCCTCTCTCTTTCTTGCCATTCCTCTCTCCCACCATCACTAAGCTAAGCTCTAGTTCAATGAAGCATTTATTTCTCTTCCTGTTTGACATGGGTGATTCTATCAAGGCATCTGGCAGTATGTGCTGTAATACAAGACTTTCTGTTGAGACGTCAAAGAATGTTACTCTCTGCCATAGTGAAAGAAAAAAATAGCTTACATTTTTCTCTCTTTTTTTTATCTCTCGCCAGAAGTACTGAACAAACAAGACTTGTATCCCTGGCCTAGAAATGCTTCAAAGAGCACATGTCTGCTGGGACTGGATGTGAAATGTAGAGCAGTGTTGGCTGCTTAGCTTTGCATTTCAGCCAGAGCAAGCTCATAAGAGCACTGCAGAAATCTGGGCAGATCTGTAAACCAGGGAGAGTGTGGAGTGTGAGACACAACCTCTCTCACTGCAACATCTACAGAAGGTGGAAACATGTTACTGCAATAAAAAAAAACTGCAGTTTTAAAACTTATCCACTACTCACATATTTCATACTGTCTGAACTGCATGCTCATTGCTGTGGGTAATAAGACACGGTGATCCAAGAAGCCTCTGAGTTACACAGGGCCATAGGTACATGCTACTGATAAAAACCGATGAATAATATCACAGCTTAAAGATGGAATGAATTTGTTGGGCTCTCATGTGTACACAGGATATATACTATGGTAATTACCCTACACATCAAGCCTTGTGAAAAATGCAGCAAAGCAAAGCAATTTTGTTGTAGATTGAATGGATGTAAATGCTTAAGGGCACAGTGTAAATGGAGAGCACTGAGACGAAAGCAGTAGAAGCCGGCATAAGAAAAACCATCAAGCGGTGGTGCAAAACTCTCGGCAGCGCTATGAAGCATGCCGAATAGAGGTCTCTCGCTGCAGTATAACGGCTCATAAAGCCGCAAATAGTATTTCCACTTCATTCAGTCTCAGGGCCAGGTTCCAAGCAGCTCCTCAACGATGGAATAGAACCCATTAGCAATCGATTAAAGAACCAGCAGGCAGTCACCACTCTGCCTGCAGGCAGGACGGGGTATGGTAGGGGTGGGGGCCTGTCGGCCAGCTGAGGCTCCTGGGGATTGAGGTTCAAATCTTTGTTTATGTAGAAATAGTGGCGAGCACTTTAACCTCGGATCCCACCCCTGTGGAGCAGATTAAGACAGTCAGATTGTGAGCACGTAGTGCTCTGAGATGCAGAGCGTGGTGACTTTTGATTGACACATCACACTGAGGCACAAGGTACAACACTTCCCTGCGATACGACAGCACCCAGGACATCTGTGACTCCTCGAGAGATGGTGGGTTACCAATTTGATGAGCATATTCATAAGTCCTATCGAATGTTTGAGCCGTGGATGTTTACCCAGACCATGAGATATGAATGATGAACAATTTGACCTTTGGAGACAGATTAGAATTTCAATCAAGTGAACACAAAATAATCCATAAAACTGTAAATGGAGAGTGGAGTCATGTAATTACCTCAGACTTAAAACATCTTAAAATGTTCTCTCTGTTTTTACTAATCATTTTGGCACATAAACATTCAAGTAGTAAGATTTATACAAGTATAAATCAGAATTCATTCAACTGTGATCCTACTCCTCCATCTCTATACTATATATTACATTGTATATATATATATATATATATATATATATATATATATGTATGTATGTATATATACATTGCAGACTGACAGCTTTTGTTCTTGGGCCCGACCTTTGTCTGCACGGGCCTCATAACTGACATTTTCAATTACATTGCAAACAACTTATCAATATGCATGGATTTCCAAGCCAATATCAGAGCAAACAGAGTCTTTTGGAGAGCTGAGTCTGTCATGGGAGAGAAATAGGGCAGACATGTCAAGGTCAGGATTTTGTTAATGAGGGACGGGCCGCTGAATAATTGAATGGGCTGAGCAGTATCGACTGTTGAAGCAGAAGCATTTAAAGCGTTGGCGATCGTTAAGGAAAATCCTCCCAGCACTTTATGTTCCATGGCAGTAATTTATGCACGGGCATCCAAGCGGGTGCCCTATGGTTCACAGCACTGAATGCACAAAGCAATGAGTGGATTAGCCAAGCACACTCTAGAAACAGCAGCCAAGCGTGCAAGTCATTCCTGTGGATGAAGTAATGGCTCTGGCAGTGCAATTATTCAGCTGTGCATTTTAAATACACAGACAAATGGCAACGAGAGAAGCGTTGAATATTTGCTCATTGTACCTAGCAGGAAACATGGAAAAAATTGCTAGTCGTGAACAGAATGTCGAGGCTATAAGTGATCAATCTGCAAATTGTGTATCACACAAAGCGGGCTCAAATTCGGAGCAGCTGCGGCAGTGACAGAGGGTGATCGAGAGCATGGGAAATGTAACGTGATTTTATGCTGAGTAGTTTGTTAACAAGTTCCTGGAGAGAGAAAAAACAATGTGATAAACGACTACACTGATGACATCAGCTGGTAGCGCCGGATTCCCTGGCAGACACTGACAACTGTGATATTTGGCAACAGAAAACAAATTCTGATCATTTTGGGGATCAAAGCAACAGATGTAAATGTGTGTAAACAAGCTAAGTAATACTGCTTTAGCCAAATGCCTCCTTTTGTTTGTGCTCTATCTCAGCCATTTTTAATCTGCACCAAGAACTGCTCAAGCTGTTGTTTTTGCAGCAGCAACATACTCAAACAGTTCTCTGGCCTTTAAGCCTCCACCCCTCTCTCCTCTCCGTAGGTTGGAAGCTTTGGGGGGCTTCTAATCCCTCTATGTAATTACTGCTCTCTGCAATGGCCAGACCATCTCTGTGTAAATCAGATTAGCTGACCTAAATCGCTCTCGTTTCTCTCTTCCCCATCAAACAATTCCTTATCTACACCCAGAAAGCTAAACAACACACAGACACCGCTCCTCCAACCTCCCACCCCCCCAAAGACATGGCCTGTTTATTTGATCAGCGCAGGAAAGCAAACAGTTTCTCCATGATACACAAACAGGCTGGGCTGGGCCAGCCCTGCCGGGTGGCCAGAGAATCACTGGTGGGGCTGAAGACAGGCCGATAACCACCTCCATCACGTACACAACATCCATACTGGGGCATTAAGAGCAAAGGAAGCGAGGCAGACACATAACATGGACAACAATTTTGCTCAATGCGCGGTAAATAAAGGTCACTGAACATGATAGAGATGTTTGACTCCTCTGCCTCCTCGGCTCCTTCCCATCCAATTTATTCCTCAGGTCATATATTTACAACTTTCAGAGGAGGAGGAGGTGGAGGAGGGGGTTATAGAGAGGAAATGCTGCTCTTCAGTGGGAATAGAGACAGGCTAAAGTAAAGAGGGGGAACAAATGAGGTCTGTGATCCTGCCTGTCCCCTCCTCTCCCCCTCCCCCCCCACCTCCCCTCTTCCTCCCGAGCCCCAATCAGCCTGAACCACTGCTCTCAGCGCGACAGCCAGGCCTTTGTTGCTGTCTGAATGGAGGTTAAATATCCCTCGAAATCAGAGCTCTTTGGCTTTCTGGACGCATAGTCAGAGACCCAGTGCCTTTCACATGCTAATGCTCGTGTTTTTTATTTCCTTTGTAACCATGGTTAGACAGCGGTATCATGCTAAAGGGCGATGAATAAAGCCGGTGAATTTGTTTTTTTCTCAGCTTTTTTTCCTCTCTTTTCTCCAATCCCTCTCCCCTTTCCCCCTCTCCCTCTTTTATCACCATCTCTTCAAGCCAGCCCACATTCCATCCCCCTCCTGCAGGGGTTTAAAAAAGCACAGATGGTCTCTCCTGACCTGCTATTCATCATTGTGTCAAAAGCTTTGTCAGAATAATGCTCCACAACAACAAGCTGAAGGATTTTATTTGTTTCTATTGATGAGGCCCGTTAATTTCACAGACGTCTCATTAGGCTTAAACCACCAATTAATTTCTTTTGTTCTCATTAAATGGCTAATTCTAAACATGAACCGCACTGACAATGAGTGCTGCTCAGAGCCAAAGCCAGACAGCGCTGCTCCTGCCACAGAGCTACTGGAGCGTGAAGAAGGCAGGTAGAGGGAGAAAATTGAAGAGCGGGAGGGAGCGCGACATGAGGAAGGGGGGCAGGAGAATGAGAGAGAAAGTGGAGGCAAGAGCAGGAAAGAGCGAGGGAGCGAGGGAGAGCCCTGACAAAAGCCTCTGTTAATTTGTAGACGCCCTTAACACTAGGCATGGATGGCAACTCATTAACTGCTTGCAGATTTTTTTTTTTCCTGTCAGGGGATCAAGTGGCCCTCAGGAGTAAAGGTTGCAATCATCTGTTGGTGGCAGCAGCCAACACTCAGCTTTGAATAAAAAGCGCAAATATAAATCATAGCAGAATAAATCAAAAATATAAATGGGAACAAAAGAAAAAAATGAAAAGTGCAGACTGGGAACTAAGGTAGTAATTTTTCCATTGGAAGTGTGTTCACAAAAGCTATCTTGTGCCTGCACTCCATTATAGCAGTACAAGCTGTCATTATGGCCAAGGATATAGAAGCCTCATAATATCCAGAGATTGGTAGTTTGTTAGACAGCACTGTACAATTTGCTGCAGCCTTGAAGGATCCTTGAGCGTCTCTTGACAATTTACCGAGGGAATTGCCGGAGCGTTGCCTTTTGTCTGCTGGAGACACAGGGGCAATTATCCAGCCTCCTGTAATGTTTCCCTGACTTTAATCTCCTTGCTGAGAGCGTAAAGCAGAATGGGTAAGGTTTCAGAGTGCCTCTGGGTTCTATTAACACACAACTGCTGTTTCTGTTCAGGCCAGGCAGCCAAGAGAGGACTGCAATCTGACAGACAGGCCTCCCCTGGGCTTTTAGGGAGAAAACATGATTATGTCATAATATATTTTCGAAAAGAGATCCATTTGAAAGATTGCCCCTCTCTCTTTTCAATCTAACATGGCTCTGCTTTTGTCAGGCGCAGTGGGAGCACTGGGAATGACAGATGCTTCAATGAACCAAACAGGAATAAAAATGAAGTGTTTACCAGGAAAGGAAAAATCACCAGAGACCGGAAGCAGGGGCAAGAAATTCAGTTTCACTAACAATTTCATCAAATAAATCTCATTAGTCTGGTGTCAACATTTTCCTGGGTTCACTTATATGTATTTTTTAAAGTAAATACCCTGCAGAGCTGTCTTGTTCATAAAATCATGCCTATGGTTTTACTCCTGTCACCATAAATAAGTACATTTCAGGAAAATATTAGAGCTGCAACAGTAAGTCTATTAGTTTAAATTGATTAATATATGGTTATATATACAGAAAGTTAATTGGCAACTCAAATGCTTCTTTGTTATACATAATAGTAAACTGAATACCTGTTGTGAATATACTGTTAGTTGAATAAAACATAACATTTTAATAGATCTCCTTGGGCTGTGGAAAATTATATTGGGCATTTTGTTTTCAAACAATTTATCCATTAATATGGAAAGATAATTGACATATTAATTGACAATGAAGTCGTTAGTTGCAGCCTTATAAAATATTACCGACCACTGGATTTATAATATATTAGTTATGGTTTATAAACTTTGTTTAACAAAATGTTTTGTTCCTGAGGCCCAGTAGGTGTATCACTCTGTGGTTAAGAATAACACTTGAGCTTCAAGTATACAGAGTATTTGGACAGAGCTGAGCTGTCCAGCACAGAGATCATGCAGCACTTCACTACTTATGTGTAAGGGCTTTCCAAAAAGCCAAAAGACAAGGGTGGACAATCTTGTAGGCTGCTCTCTGCACCTCTCCAATGATGACAACAGTGCAATACAGCAATACTGAAATGAGAGCATTTTCTGTGAGGAAAGGCCCAGTGTTCCCAAACAGAGTATGAGACAGTTACATTGTTCAGATAATGGGTAAAAAATATGACCTTTCCCTCACACTAGTCAACTGTGCTGCTAGAACTATACAAGGCTGAAATCTAAATTAAGAAAGTCCTTATGGAATTGTAATCTGGATATGTGTCCTGAAGAAAACATAGGCTATACTAATTATTGATTCTTCAATTAAAATTATTCAAAGTAGTCTACCAGTACATGGATAACTTTTTTGGCAGTGCTTATATTATGGTTGATGTGACAAGCAAATAGTTAGGGTTGCCCAAGGCCTATTTTCTATAGGCTATATATAGCGTGTGTGTGTGTGTGTGTGTGTGTGTGTGTGTGTGTGTGTGTGTGTGTGTGTGTGTGTGTGTGTGTGTGTGTGTGTGTGTGTGTGTGGGTGCGTGCGTGCTTGTGTGCGTGTGTATGTGTGTGTATTAATGTTGAGCCACATTATTTTTTAAACAAAAGGAACTCCTACTAAGTTACACGCTAAACTTTCTGAGGATCCGATTTACTTGACAAAAGACCATAGACATATATATTATGTACAGTCTATGATAAAAACTGTACTATTTAAAACTTGATGTGACACTGGTGAGCCACTTTCCTTAGCAACATGTTGTCATAGAGTAATGTTCCATACAGTAAGTGACACAAGGTATCCAGTATAAAGGTATGACATATCAATCTGGACAACAAATTTCAATATTTTAAATTCAAAATAATCTGTAATAAGGGTTCAGACTGAGCCTTTTTATTTGCTGATTTGCCATGCCCCTGGTTATTTTTCAGCTCTTCTATAGCTATGTAGCCATAGATACTGAGATAACGCAGTAATCAGTCAAGTCTCAGTCTATAAATATCTGGGTGTCATGATAGACGAAACTCTCATGGACCTCTCATATAGAATTCATCTGCAAAAAAATACAACAGCGTGATTATTTTCTTCATAGATTGAGATCCTTCGGAGCTACTAGCCAAATCATTTCTTTGTTTTTCACATCAGTAATTCAGAGTATCATGCTCTACTATACTCAGTTAAAAATAAAACAAAGCTATTTAATCAGTTTCAAATTTGCTCAAAGATTATAGGACTACCTGTAGCACATTCCTTTCAGGAGGCTCACAATAATAGTATGCTTAGACTGGCCAGAAATATTTCAAACGACTCTTCACATGTCTTGCACAGTGAATATCAGCTTCTGCCCTCAAACAGACGCTTTAGAGTTCATTCTTTGAATAACATCAGACTTAAAAACTAGCTACATTAAATCCAGTGCAATACTTATTCAGGGTTATACGTCTCCAAGACATTGTCTGTGTGTATGTTCATGTCATCTTCTGTTGTTATACATGTTTTCTTTGTTTTCCTACTTGGAAGTTTATGTAATTTGTGGTAATGTTTCAGGTATGTCTGTTGGTGTTATTAATCTGATGTACGTTTGTATGTGTATGTCCTCTTTTTTTATACGAGCTACCCAGGGATGCACAAAGAATTTCAGCCTTGGCTGACAATAAAGTTGTATCGTATCGTATCGTATATGGCTATGTTATAGCTAGCTAATGGCTAGTTTAGCCCGAAACAACTAGCTAGAATCCATAGTTGGAACATTTGCTCTAGCCTATTTACAAGATGTGGCAGGTAAATAACATTATTGCGTGTAGTAACGTCACGTTCAAATCTCAGTTACCAGCGATAGCTTACTGGCCGAAATGTTAAAGGTAAACTATTGTTGGGCTTAACAGTTATTTGTTTTCAGCTGGCAGAAGTTGTTCAGAGTAAACTAGCAGAGAGCACGGGATGACAGGTGCACTAACTGTCGGTGACTGGGATGGGACAAGTTTTACTATTTTTACATAACTTACACATTATTTAGAAATGTAATCAGAAAATGTCTGTTTCACTGATTTATAATGTGGAGGTGTTGATGTGCAACCTAAACATTTACAATGAGGGTGTAGCTTCATAGAATTAGTGTACAGTTGTATGACCCTACCAAAATATCAAAGTCTTGTATAATATCCTATTTAAACTAAAGGACTATGGTCATGTTAACATTTAATAAGATAAAGAAGGACTCATTCAGTTTAAAGTGCAATAAGTAATATATTGATCCTAGACTGTATTTATTACATGGTGTAAAATCAACTCAAAATATAATTTTGACACAAACAGTCCCCCTCTTTTAATTCACAGTATGTGCTCAAGCTGTTAATCAGATTTATAAAAAAATAAAAAAATAAATATTACAAGTAAGCAGGCAGAAGGGGCCAAAGAGAAATCCAGCACTCACCACTTTAGCTCAATACCGCCATTTCCTCTGTAATTAGTCATGTTGCTTGTACACCTCCAGCTGTGCCTTAATCAAAGAATGTGTGTGGAAATATAATTACCATGTTAGCATAATGCATATAATAAAGAAGTAGTTGTAGTTGTCTTAATATCAACATCAAAGAGCATGTTAGTTCCTTCTCAGGGCATTAGTATCATACAAATCTAATAATCTGGGTATTGAATTACTGAGTTTTAGTGGATACTTTGAACAAATACTAAGGAATGTCCCGACTGGCCTTCCAGTGGAATAGGGCCATTACAAAAAGGGCAGGAATGAGAAGTTGGTGAAATAACATACTGATAATGTGTGGTCACCTGCTCCTCAGGACACATCAGGAGGAATGTAGTTTTTCTATCTTAACGGCCCTCCAGCTGCGATGACACAAACCTGCCCAGTGCAGACACTCCCTTAACCTCAATATCTAAAATAGCATCCAGTCCATTACTGTACCCGTGTCCTCTGACTAAGCTCTGAGACTCCACAGGGGTGAAGTGCAACATCAAGTTCTTTTGTAGAAAGTCCTGTGAACATCAGTAGTCTGAACACAGCAGCGCCAGCAAAAGCAGTAGCAATCCAGCCTAATCCAAATGAATCCGGGTCTCCCAGGTTTGTTCATCCTGGTTGGAGGGAGATGACTGCTCTGCTCTGTTGGGGTGCTTATCTGCTGTCAGTGGTCGGTGGCTGTAGAACCTGTCCTTTGCTTATCTATCCCAGGAGAGAGAGAGAGAGAGAGAGAGAGAGAGAGAGAGAGAGAGAGAGAGCTGTGCATTTTGTGTGTGTCTGTGTGTGTGTGTGTGTGTGAGAGAGAGAGAGAGAGAGAGAGAGAGAAGCTTGTTTCCATGGCAACCTCCTCCTTTAACCGCCCCAACCCCCCACCCCTCCTCTCTAGAGGAGAACCCTGGTGGTCTTTGTGTAATGCGATTCCACTAGAATGCACTGTGGATTAGAGCTGCACTGCCTTCGGGCCCTAGGCAGGGCAACAGTGAAGACATTATTACCCAGATCAAATGCTGTAATCACTAGGCACTGGGGGCTTTCACATCCATTGCAGATAAAACCTAGGACTGGCAATACTCAGGTGATTAGGGGATTATTATTCTGCATTTCAGCACGGTGCAAGAAAAAAAACCGATTTGCTGTGTGATGGATGGGGGAGGGTGGAAAACAGAAAACCAGCCAAAAAAATCAGCCAAAATTCTGGTGGACTGTGATCAATGCCTGGCAACTAAAAAAAGCATTCACAGTGGTTTGCATATGCAAGCCCACATATTGGCATTACAGACCCCCCTTGATTTTCTGTAGGGTCCTTGAGTCTTGGCTCTAACAATCCAAACTAAAGTAGAGAATTTGACTACGTTCTTATGTTTAGAGCTGCTGTAAAACACGTAGGCCACTCTAGTTTCTTAGTCTACAGTGTAGCTCTCCTCTAAATAGAACAAGGCAGCTGGGCTTTCGCATGAGAACCTGCTGAAAGCCCTCCATTGAGAGGTAGATCAGCGGAAGGCGAGACAATGACCCCCTCAGTGTCCAGCAATAGCCACTCAGAGGTACAACCTTTCATCTGCAGATATTTCACTGTTTGATTAAGTGAGGAAGAAAATTCTACTTGAGCAACGAGCTTAAGCTACAAATGCACACAGGAAGTACACACTTCAGCAATGTGGGAAAAGAAAGACTATAGCTTTTAACAAATGAGCCCGTGAGAGCCGAGCATGGCGGCTGGCTCCATGCTGAAAGCATCCGGCCCTGCTTTTATAATCTAACAACAACATCTCTGAAGAGGCAGCCATATGAAGAGCTCACAGCTTCACGCACAGAGTCCTAGAAGAGCCTTGCTCTGAAGTGGAAGGACTGGGCCATTCACCTCATCCTGTCTAAAAGTACTCAACTACCAAAAGACCACTCAAGAGAACTCAAGAGCAGTGTTTGCGTCATATTTCTGAAGTGGCACTGCATAAATACTCTGCCTTATTGTATCACTCTGAGACGGCTGTGCGGTTTCAGTGCTGTTTCATTGCTGTCACCATACATGGATACAACCCTAAAAAAGATGGTGGCTGACAGTTGCCAGTTTGTTACAGTACACTGTGACTTTGAAAGCTGCAACAAGTCAGTACTTTTCTGAGTTAAAGCCATTGCTAGAGGTCCCTAGCATCCTCTCTAACAGCACGTCATCCTCTCATGCCTGCGGTTCTCCTGAGACAGTTGTAAAGTCTTATCTGGATGCATTTTCATAACAGCCATTTACAGTCAAGGAGAGGCTGTGAGTAAGTTTATATCTACATTAGATGCAGACTAGAGGAAGGGAGAGCCCTATCTACAAGTGCCCAGGGCAATGCACACTTTGAGGACACATTTCTGGTTTACAGTCAAGCCAGGATAGATTCAGCATGTCAACACATGCAGTGTATTTCCCCCAGTTTGGTACTTTAGCTGGTTTACACTCCCTGTCTCACTGCAGCATATATTACTCTGTCTATATTCTAAAACTGTCTTACTTAAAGGACTAGTTTGATTTTGTGAAATAAGCTTCTTTGTCTTTGTGCTGAGTTAGGTGAGAAGATTGATACTACTTTCAAGGCTCATGTACGGTAAATATGAAGTTAGCTTAGCATTAAGAGTAGAAAGAAGGTAACAGCTAGCCTGGCTCAGTCCAAAGGTGACAAAGTCAGCCTACCAACACTTTTAAAGCTCACTAATTAACACATTATACCTTGTTTGTTTAATCCAATAACTATAAAGTGTAAAAACAACACATTGTGGTTTTATGATAGATTATGTGCTTGGCCAGGAGCTTTCTGGAGTCTTGGCATCATCGTGAGGTTGCCAGGCAACCATTGGAGATTCATGGAAACTACTTGATAGGCAGATTTTGTTACTTTCGGACAGAGCAAGACTAGCTGTTTCTCTTTTCAACCTGTATGCTAAGCTAACTGGCTGCTGGCTGTAGCTTCCTAGTGTCAATCTTCTCATCTAACTCTTGGCAAGAAAGTGAATAAGCTTATTTCCCAAAATATGAAATTTTTCCTTTAAAATGTGCATCAGTAGCAAGGTACCAGTACTATAGAAATTCAGCCAAGAGGTTTTATTTATTTTTTTATATAAAAACAGTTTATTGATTTATCAACAACTGCCAACTGTACAATCCTTAGGGATGTTGACATGTGTATGCTACACAGTCTGTGTGTTTATGCAGAGACCATTCCTGTCTATGAGAAGATCATAGTTGAACATTATGAAATACTGAAGAAAGCAAACAGAGCATACCCAAAATGTCAATGTTGTAATGGCTTTGCCTGCCACCTTTATGGGTAACCATGTAAGTCTTGCACATCAGTCACAGTCAAACAAGAGAGGCAATAATTAACTCTTAGACTGATGACTAAACTTTGCTGAGTGAGGAAATTGAGATTCATACAATAGTCAAGTCAACAGACTGAACTGAAGTCACAGCTACTTCACTATAAAACCCATAAGTCCTCCGGTTGATAGTTATCCATTGTCATTGCCAATGTCATTGAAAGAAGCCAGTGTTTAGTGATAGGTCTTCATTATAAAGTTGAATTTCCTGCTGACCAGGGCCAAAGGGTAACTGCAAACCAAGATTTTCTCCTTCTTCCAGTCTGAAAAAAGGGCCTCTCCGGAATACTCCACTGTTAAAATCCATGGGACAAACATCTGCGTTACAGAAAATAGCGAAGAAAAATGCCGTTGTCAGGGAGAAGAAAAAAAAAAATCCAAATTAGATTTCCGAAAAGGTCATTCTGGACAACGAACATAAAAAAAGCAATGGAGGGGAAAAAACTGAAATAGAATATCCTCTTACAAAGTCCTAATCTAATTTCCATCCCCAGAGGGGACAGAAAATCACGGAGAGAACAAGAAAGAACCATCACAAGCGTAACTGGACACCAAAATATAAATCTATAAAAGGCCTTTTATTACTCCATTATGTACACTTTTCACAGGACCTCCATGGAGAAGCTCCAGAGCGAAGCGCCGCTTCTAGTTGTGTCATGGAACTTTATCTCCACATTAAAAAGGACGAATAAAAAAAGAAATATCCAACAAACAGAAAAACAGCAAGACATTATTTTCATCTTAGTGCCTTGGGGAACTGCACTTGATGTACAAGTGTTAGTTGCATGAGTGAGGAAGGAAGGGCAGAGCCGAAGATCACAGCATCCATGGCCACGACAGCACCAACGTCCACTTCAGTCTGGCACTGCCAAACTTCCTGCCCATCCATCCCGGGGCTGCAGGCAACATCCATGCTGTCTGTGTGAGGGAAGGTAGATGGAGGAAGAGTCTACTGTTCCTGAGCATGAGCATGCTCCAATCCAAAGCAGTCTGTTCTAGTAGATCACTTCATATACAGTGGCCTTCTTATCACCAGAGCCTGTCACAATATACTTGTCGTCTGTCGAGATGTCACAGCTCAGGACAGATGAGGATTCCTTGGACTGAAGAAGATATATATAAAAAAAAAAAAACATGTTAGTCTTGGAGGCAGTTAACTCATCTACATTTGAAGTTAAGTGGAGAAGATTAGCTGACTACAGGGCAAGATTAGATTGCAATGACATCAAGGTCTGGCCTGATGCCCCTCAGAAAAGACTTCTTTGTCAGGTCAATAATTCAGGTTCAGTTTTCACTGATAGGAGAGTCCTGTCAGACAGCGGTCGCTGTGCCCTTCCTCTCAGAGACAACTGTGCATACTTTTGGACTGGCTGCAGACAGAGTGTATTGATCTGCATACCTGGAATATGCTGGCGCCATATGGAGTCCTCCAAGCATTCAACAGATTGTCCTTCCCAGTGCTTACGAACCATTTACCTGCAAAGAAAACCGTGCAATCAGGCCTTATCATAGTTGAAAAATGACAGTTTGGTGGGTAAATAGGACATACATAGAACCTCAAAATCCCATTGACACCTTTCCTCTGCAAATCTCACAATTTGAAACTGCCTCTGAAAAACTAAATGGCCGGTGTGTGACAGAGCGCAGTCAGCGAGCTTGTTACACCTGCAATCTCTTACTGCAGGTTCCAGTTAATCTTATAATGGACATGTGTGTTGAGCTATTTAAACAAACGATCAGGGAAATAAATGCCTCTTGTCCGCGAGTCTCATTGATAGAGCCCGCGGTGAGCTGGAGTCCATCAAAGAGAGCTAGCTAGCCTCCTCCTAACGAGACCTCTGAAATTTACAAAAATGCATTAAATTGAAATCAGACAAGTGTTAGCTAAGCTTTGTAAGACCTTGGGGAACCTGTAATATAAGTGCCGTGACGAAATTCAAACTGTAAATATACTATAGTTATGCCGAAAGTGTAGCTAGCTAGCTGCGATCTTTTCCCATTATATTGAATGGGACACATAGCTAGCTAGCTAGCTAGCTGCTCCTCCTAACAACACCCCCGACGTTCACAAAAATACCTTAAATTGAAATCAGACACAACGGTTAGCTTTGTAAGACCTTGGGGTAGCTGTGATATAAGTGCTGTGACGAAATTTAAATTGTAAATATATTTATTTATATTATATATCCTAAAGTCCGACACGTCTTACCAAATTTGCAATTAGCCATCAATTTTCGTAAAAACGGCCCATATTTGAGCTTTATATAGTTGATTTCTCGCATAAAAAAGTCTCAGAAGTGAATTTGGTAACGAAACATTGCAGTGTCTGGAATATGAGACCTGCTGTCTCGTCTCCAATGTGTGTGTATGGGGATTCGCTCAACCAATCAGCGCGCAGCTCATCTAAATATTCATGAGCATACCATATTTGGAAGAAAAGCTCGTGTTACAAATAGGGCCAAAACACAGGGATGCATAAGGGCCAATAAAATATCAACCAGGCCATTTTCAGCCCAACCAATGTTACATACCCCATTAGGAGACCTTAAGGAACAGTGTGAAATACCCTATATAATCATTTTATCACCCCTTCAAGAGTTAGCAGGCAACCTTCAGAACACAATAGGCATTCAGACTGTACAAAGGACACTTTAGTTTTAGCACTTAATAACGCCCCTTTGTGGATAATTACAGTCAACTCTCCCTCTATTTTATGTCTGTGTGTTCATACCACAGTAGGCGAACTTGAGAGAGAGGACACAGCTCTCGTGCAGGTGGAGCTGATACTTGTCAGGCTTTGAGTGGTGGAGCACCTCCACGTTGCTGCTCTCCATGCCCACAGCAAGCCACTCTCCAGTCGGACAGTAGCCCAAGGAGAAGATCTGGGAACGAGACAGAACAGTAATCACTGACAGTTCTGCGGCTAAAAGGAAACTGCCCTCTACAGTAAGTCTGTGGATGTGTGTGTGTGTTATCCGTCTCTTCTGTTACGGGTTGTACCTGTGAAGTGAAGTCATGCTGCTGCAGCTGTCGACCCTCCCTCAGATCCCAGGAGCGAACAGTGTTGTCAAGACCACCTGTCCACAGCTTAGTGCCATCATGGGATATGTCAATACAGCTTGCACCATCCGTGTGACCCTGGAACTGCCTGCAATCAAAGTCAGAAAGCATACCAACATTTATTGACATCACCTTTTAAAATTGCTTAAAACAGCAATCCTGTTGTGGGACCAAAGCCCACACAGTGTGAATAAGTGTTTTCTTCCAACCTAACGAGAGTCTGATTGTGCAGGTCCCAAACTGCAATGTTTCCATCACTGCAGCAGGAGAAGCAGACTTTGGCATCAGGGCTGATGGCCAAGGCGTAGCATGCCGGGGCTGAGGAGGTGAGTTCAGCTTTGATGCGGGGTGTCTGAGAGGCCAGATCCCAGATGGTCAATGTGCTGGCCTCGCCTCCAACGATCAATGTGCGGCCATCAGGCAGCAGCTTACAGGAGCGGATGTAGTTATCCCTGTTCTGTTGCACAGAGGACAAAGCAAATCAATACATGTTCAGGTCAGTGGAGCTAGAGAGAGATTTAGGAACAAGCCGGTGGGAAAGAGGATGAAAATCCTTCTGTCATAATAAACCAAGCTAAGGGTATCTAACCTACGCTTCTATATTTTGAGTTTCTCGCTTGTTACATTTACACATCTATTTGGTGATGTTCAAATTTCAAGCCAACTATAATTTATCTGAAAATGTCATGTGGTTTATTATTTTGTTCTTTTGTTGTTGCCAGAAGTACTTTGTATACACAAACACTGAGTGAAAGCATGAGCTGTATTTGTGTACCAGTGCATTTGCTATAACTGCCACTGAGATGTGAAATGCCTGTTGTGGTCCTCATGTATAACAAAGGATTATCCCATTGTGAATGGAATGATGTTGTGTATACAGCTCATTACCTTTCAAAACAACTACACAAACAGAACTCGGTGTAAAAAAGTTGACGATGAGTGAAACGTGAATCAGCAGCGGTGCTCACCAGACAGTCCAGTTGGGACACAGGGCTCTTGCTGCCAGGTTGGCTGATGTCCCAGATTTTGACACAGCCTTTGCCACCAGTGTAGACATGACGTGTGGGGTTGCTAATGGTAACAGCGCACACCACCTCGCCGTGGCTCAGCGTGTTGATCTGACGGGCGTGGCGTGGAATACCGGGGCCGATCAGGGCGTCGGGCGGAAAGGGCACAGGCTGCATCTGACCGTCTGCACTGACGTGGAAGGAGTAAGCCCTGATGTAAAAGACATGTGTTAGTGTTTTATAATCACTGCGTTTTTTCTTTTTAAATGTGTGACTAGAACAATTTGGTGAGACACTTACGGTTTGCCACCAGAAATAGATGTGAGGCTGGCTGGAAGGCCTGGAGCTCTCATGTGGGTGTGAGGATCAAACCCCTGAAAAATGACAAGATTGAAACTTTTGAATTACAGAATTGTTACTGACCACCAACGATCCACATGGTGTTTTCCTCGATCGATACCACTGTCATATCTGTCCGTTAAAGCCGGTTAGCTTAGCTTAGCTTAGTATAAAGACTGGAAACGGTGAAAAAGCTAGCCTGGCTCTGTCCAAAAGTAAGTCCTTGCGTGCATTAGACAAACAAAACAGGGACCCATTTATAGAAAATTAGCTCCACAGCACTTCTCTAAAACTCCACAGGGAACCTTTAGCAGACAGATACAGAGAGGTATTGATCTTCATCCAACTCTGGGCAAGAAAGAGAATGAGTGTCTTTCTCAAAATGTCAAACTATTCTTTTAAGTATGTGCAGTGTTTTTGAGTGATCCCAAATACAGCTACATAAAAAGGGCAGGAAAGGGTGTTACCATGGGGGAGCGTCCATAGGCTGCAGCTGCTGCAGCGCTCATCTGAGGGGAGATGTGCAGACCAGCATACACACTAGGACTAGTCAAGCCTCCATTCATTTCATGATGGCCCATCATGGCAAAGGGGGTAGGGTAGGAGCCTGCGATGGAAAGAGGGGTACGCAAAGCTGGGGCTGCTATGGACAAAGACAGGAGAAAGGAGAAGGATATTGGCATGTGACATAACAGTACATTGGGAGAGGATGGAAAAAAGATTATCTCAGTTGCTAGCGAGGAAAGAGCGGTACCAACCAAGAGCCTCCATGCCTGGTGGTTTGCCCAGGATGGGTCTGAGCCCGGGAGTGGAGCTGGTGCCAGGGGTGGGGGCATCGTTGCGGGGGGTGGGGGTGTTGGACTTGAGGCCAGGCGTGGATGATTTGTCATTCTGTTGAAGGAACGAGAGAGGAAGCACATTCACAATCCGGGAAACTAGGCACTGTGCAGACTGACAATTTGAGACCAAACTGTACTTAATCCAATCTAATTCTGACAACCCTCATAGTCCTGCAGAGTCATAAACTGCTATTTATTCTAAAACCTATTATGGCCACAATGGAGATGGGGCCGTTTTTATCCCCTTACTGCTTTGGCTTTAATCTTTTAGTGAGGCACAGGGGGGGGGAAATCCTGGAGGAGTTAAATACATTGAGCTATTAACAGAGAAGACCTGACTGATCCTGATGCGGGACAATATTATCCCTGACGTTTAGTCATGCACTTAAAGCAACGACAGCCATTCCTAATCCACTGCAGAAAACGTCCTAGATTTATTTGCACATATCCCTTTGCTCTCTCTGCAATTCTCATTTAAACCCTTTCTGTCCTAGTTTGTTCTTAACTCTTGGTGTCTTACATGACTGAGCTCCTTGGCCTTGGATGATGGGGTGCTTCCAGAGGATGCCACTGATGCAGGGCTGTTGGGTGTGTCCTTCTTTGGGGGGCGGGGCTTATCAATACCATTCTCAGGTGGTGAGTGGGCAGGGCTTGCCCGTGGAGTGGCAGGGTCCTGGAGAGAAACCGCAATAGATTTTGACATTGTTACAGCTTTATCTCAGTACATATCAATATGTCATTTACAATTACATGCTGCTCTGCTCACCTCATTAGACACATCTACCACCAGGTCATCACTTTTCTCTCCATCACTGTCCTGTAAAGGTAATTAGCAAATTAGTCACCTTTTTTAATGAAACCTTTGAAATGCGTCTGACCAGAAAAGGGTCGACAGAGTACTTTAACCCTTGTTTTGTCTTCCCGTTGACCATGCAACTTTTTGTTTTTCTGGGTCGAAATTTGAAATTGAAACCTTTTCCCCCCCCAATGTTTGGTGTTTTTGCGACACTTGTCGCTTTTCTTGATGTTTTTGTCACTTTTTGCGACTTTTGTTACTTTTTCTGACATTTGCCGATTCTTTCATCAATTTATTTTCAAATGCTATAAAATTTAATAAAACACCCAAATTCAATGAAAGTAGTAAACTGAACATTTATTTTACTTGTGAAGAGTGTTGTATGGAACCATCCATGGTTTTTTTTGACAATTTAGTTGAAAGAAACCCAAATTTCTGATATAGAAACTTTTTGAAAATGGGTCAAATTTGACCCGAGGAAAACAGGAGGGTCAACATTTTGGGAAATATAGTTATTCTTGCCAAGAGTTGGATGAGCCTGAAGCCAGGAGCAATAACTTCCTGGAGTCACGGTGAGGTTGCCAGAGACTCTGGAAAGTCACTGTTGCCGGCCAAAAATTGTCTCGCACGTAACGACCCATAAAACCACAATGTGTTGTCTTTCCACTTTGGTGTTGTCCGGACAAACGAGATACAAGGTGTTAAATAGTGAGCTTACAGGTGCTGTTTTTCTCACCTTCAAACAGAGCCAGGCTAGCTGGTGCCCCCAGTCTCCAGTCTTTTCACTAAGCTAAGCTACCAACTCCTGGTTGTAGCATCATATTTAACGGTGAGACATGGGAGTCATATCGACCTTTTTATCTTGATCTTGGCAAGAAAAGGAATTAGTGTTATTTCCCAAAATGTCGAACAATTCCTTTAATGACTTACATATCTGCTCATACTGTCCTTCTCCTCCACTTTGCGTTTCTTAGAGTCCAAACTGTAGTCAGAGGAGCTGCGGTGCTTCTCACTGGCTGTGCGTAAGCTTTCGGATGGGGATACAGAGTTATTCTGCAAGGAGAGAACCAAACATACTTCATTACCATTTTGTGTTTCATTATAAAAAGAGAGCAGTGAGTCATTCATCGGTTACAAATTCACAGAGAACACACCTTGCCAATCCAAACACTAAAAATGCCCCATTCACACAACTATGGATGCTGTGGACTCTTAAAATGCAGCTGTAGGCCAGCTCCAAGCAGTACCCTGACACCAGCCAAGCCCAATCTCACACACAAGCCTGTCCCTGGCCAAACAACAGAATGGGCCGTTATCTGAACTGAAAGGAGGAGGGCTTGTTTTCTGAGCTGGGCTCCCTCCTCCTCATAACTGGACAACAAACAGCCTCACACGGACATGAGCAGTGTGTTGTGGCTGAACAGAGGGCCTTTTCTCTGGAGTCATTCAGGCTAAGCGTGAGAGAGAGAGAGGGGTGGAGAGACACAGAGAGAAACTGTATGTTGTGGGCATTGATTGCCGCAGCGCGCTTGGGCACCATGTCAGCTCAGGCTTTGAGCTCTGATAAAGAGAATCTATATCCTGCCAGTGGGCACGGCAGCGTGGGACTGACTGGTGCTTCTTCATGGAGCCTGCCTGCCCACACAAGCTGGGACAGCTCACTCCAAACGCCAACAGAATGGGAGGAACTAGGCAGGTGTCCAGCGGCTTTCGCAGGAGTTTGCCATTTGCATGTAAACTGCCAAGTTCTCCTGATTCCCTCTGTCACTTCTTCTGAAGACCAAAGCAACAACATGGACTAAGTCAGTGGCAGCCCAGAGAAGTGAACAATGGCCAATAGACTAGCAGTCTGGGCAAAGGGCCACTGTCTGCATAATGGCTGACCTTTAAAGAGATGCTTAGCGTGACTCATTAACCAAAGTCACCACTCTGCTATCAGATGACCTGGGACAAGAGCAGAGAAACAAAACAGGCCTGCTAATCGCCCCAGGAGTTCCATTTCTTCAGACATCACTGCACCCATTCAGCTGGCCCAGCCTACAGAAACACAATCTCACAGGCACATCACAAGCCATCAGAGATCGCAGCCATTCCAATAAAACGCTTTAGCAGGTCCAGCCAGACAGGGTGGAGAAAAACAAAACAATTCTCCATTTGTGTTCATAAATATTAATTCCATGCCAAGGAGGAGATCAAGCTGGTACACAAGGGAGACAGTAGAAGGGATCAAATAAATCCTTTAAGAAGGGGAAGTCAAAGTCTTTCTTTAATTGTGATGAAATTACAAGGCTTCTAATCTCTCCAGCATGATACCAGTCATTTCCCTTCTGGATTAAACACACAGGAGTTATATTCCAAGCCTCATTTCCAATTAATCATTTTATTGAAAGCAGATTACAACAGTGCATGAAATCAGCCAGTAGCATGCTGCTGGCATGAATTTTTACTTGACATTTGTGGTGGAGATGAAAGTGTGATAAATGATGAAACCAACAAGTCCTGCAACCAAAAGACAGTTGCGGATTTGGACACTTACCGTGTTCTCTGGATCGCAGACATCACAATGGTGGCCGAGGTGATGAGGAAACCAAGTAGAGCAAAGAGAAAAACACGTCAGTTAGCATATCATAATAGATGCTTCTGGCTGAACGTGTGAGAATCAGCTGCAGGGCACCAGGCCCCTCTTATCAACGTGTGTTGCAGCTGTTGAATAGCTTATGCAGTCATGGGCTGGGAATGTACCAGCTCATTACCCAGACAGAATGTGAACAGACAGGATGTGCTTCTCACCTAAGGGCCATACAATTCTGCTCTAGAGAGTAAGAAGCACTCCGCACTAAATTGTTTTCCCCTGTTTAACATCTATGCAATAATGTTAAAATGAATACACATTTCAATTATTCTAAATAAACTGGTTAAGCAGCAGCTAATGCCCAATTGGATAGCAATAATCCTGAGCTCAATTACTCACCTCTGTGTTCGAGATCATGGTGGTTCTTCTCATCCTTTACTGGGAGGTGGGCTTGGCTGCCCAGGGCACCTAGTGCCAGCAGGCCTGATCCGGAGCCTGTCACAGGGGGGATGCCAGGCGGCTGCAGGCCTGAGGGGTGAGGTGGCAGCTGGATCGGAGGTCCATGAGCAGCATGGGAGAGGTGCTGTGCCTGGAGCTGCTGCTGCTGTAAGTAGGAGATAGACAGACAGAAACCGAGTGGGTCAGAGGGAAAAGGCAAGGAGAAACCACACACTAAACATGAAGCTGATCAGTTAAACCCTGGATGATATTAGCACATTCACACATCTATTACTGTCAGGATCCGACAGCAATCCCCCTCAGTGCTATTTCCATACCAGACCAGGGTGGCATAAGCCCTAGATCTGTGCTGAGGAGAGTAGAAGTTATGATCACCTGCTCAACACGTCTAATGCATGAGACACAGCGCTCAAAGACAATCCATCGCACTGTTAGTAGTGCATGATGAGGAGTTTAAAAAAAATAAAAAATAAAAAAGGGGGAAGGAAGGAAAAACATTTAATTCTACATTAATGACAAAGCAAAGTGTGATTTAACCTGTGCTTAATGCAGAGGAATCATTTTACATAAGGTAAACTAGCGATTTATCTTACTGCAGCACTCCTATGCCATCAGTGAGTTGAGCAATCCTCTTAAGGAACATGAAGCTGTGTAGGAACCTGTCAGCCTGTGGGCTAAACAACTACCTGCTTACAACACTTCAAAAACATAACCAGCATCTATTTACTCCTCTCATAGTCATGTTCCTGGATTAACAGAACATGAATCATTTGCACACCCATACTTTAAGAGGCTGAGGGAACACTAAGTGCCAGAAGCTGGCACTCCTTCCCTCTCACTCCAAGTATTTGAGTGTGTGTGAGAGTGAGAGTGTGAGTGTGAGTGTGAGTTGTGTGTGTGTGTGTGTGTGTGTGTGTGTGTGTGTAAGGCTGCTGTGGGAGCCAGGACCAGGGGTCCCATGCTGGCACTCAGTCAACCCTCCAATATTCACCATCAATATTTGAAAGGCACAGGGAAATGGATGGGAGTTAAAAGGCACTCAGCATGGAAGTAAGCAGTTTAAAGCAAGGTTAAATAATACTTAGCTGAGACACCAATAAAAACATCAGCAATTTATTACCTGTCTACGAGCCAGCTGAATAATTCAGCTGCTGTAACAGAACGCACCTCCTCTCTTTTACAAGACAGACTTCAATCAATGACCATTTATGGCCATTTTAAGAATATTAGGCACTTTGTAATGACAGGGGAGTTGGTACAACACACAGTACAATGTGGTGGGCTTGCCCAACACATAGTTAAAAATACATTAACTTAGCAGGAACTTGCTTTCAAATGTACTTTTTCAAACAAGATATTCAGTCATAGGTCTTACAAAGGGCACCTACTTCAAAAACATGTCCTCAAAATCCTTTCTGGAGGGTCTTTTTAATTGCTTCTACATTATCTAGAGCCCTAAAGGTGGAGAAGACTAGATTGGAAACTAGTGAGGTTTTAAACTTGCAACCTTGTCCTTTGCTCCATTGGGCAGATGTCAATCCAATTACAAAATGTACCCAGGACACAATGAGAGAGAGAGAGAGAGAGAGAGAGAGAGAGAGAGAGAGAGAGAGAGAGAGAGAGAGAGAGAGAGAGAGAGAGAGAATATTGTGTCCATGTGGGAAATTAAGGAGCCAGTTCATTGGCAGGGGAGAGCCATCCTCGCTCATTGTGTTTAATGAGGCACTGATGGGTAATATGCATGGTTGATCAGCAAGAGCCCTCATTAGAGGGCCATAAATGAAGACAATAATAAATAAAGAAAGGAGTCTGGCCTATTTCCTCTAATTTAATATTCCAAGATAAAGACCTACTCTTTACCCCTTTTTTCTCAGACTGAGTGGGGCTACAAAAAAAAAAAAAAACAAAAAAAAACCACACACAGGCAAAATTGAGCAAATGTATTATAGTATATCTAGTGTATCTCTAGGGTACTAACTACACCAACTATAGTGAAACGCATAGCACAGAAAAAGTGCCATGCAACATGCACAAGCCCTTTGAGCCCAGATGTGTGCACACACCAAGTCAATTAACAGTATGGCACATATACAGATGTGTGTGGATTTGGATGCCACTGACCATGAGAGCAGGGTAGGCAGCTTGCTGCTGCTGAAAAGGAGGACAGAAAACGGTCAGGGCAACAGCTGCTCTAGACGCCCTCTCTCCATTATTATATACTGCAATGAATGGTGTTACAGACAAAATAAATATATTTTACTTTTACATCTTTTTAAAAACAAAGCCATTGTGTGGGTTTATCCAGGTGGCCAGTCACTGGGAGACAGGTGAGCTTATCTGAACTACTTCTTGGCTGACTTCAATATTTTGTGTTTCCTAATCAAAACAGTATCCACCACCAGTCAGGTTCATCTCAACGCAAGCAGCTGCCCTAGTTGTATCCTATCAATGGCCCTCAGCCCCATCAATAAGGCATGCAGCTGGCTCCTGGATGCTGCCTGTCTGCCTGGCACGCTCTTTCACCCCACCTTGCTTTACAATATGCATGAGGATTTTTGGCATGCCTACAGAGCTTCTCCTCAATGAATAACTAATGGAAAGGTATTCGTAAAACATACAGTAGCTATATTTCCACCTCCTCTGACATGAGCAACTGCCGTGACTTGGGTAGAGGCCTGACTGTTTCATAAAACAGGCTGGGTGCCAAATAGGACCATATACTAAAATCATTAATGGGCTCGTCCAATATTTTATAAAATGTAGACTTTTAAATGATACTAATTTTAAATTATAGCCAAAGACCAACAGAGAGCCACAGTGAAAGACTCAGACAGGCACAGAAATATTCCAGCATTATATTGTTCCAAATGTAAAGAAATCACATACACAGGAAGGAGCCACAAATTAAATTAGCTTTTCTTATGAACATCTGCAGCTTGCAGCTGCTCTGATTTGGTGAAAGTGTAATAAAGCATCTGCTTTAGTCCAACAGATAAAAAACCAGCAGCTCTCCATCACCTCAAGACACCTCGTCAGACAATTTCTAGGGAGCAATTATACTGGAACAAAAGGTCACCAAGGGGGCATTAATTGAATTCCAATATGCGCCTCCAGTCATCAAGTCTGCTTTTTGAGCCAGCCTCTTATGCATGCTAAAGACTCAAAAGATTCAACTGTAGTAATAAGACCACTGACAGCCTGAGCTTTGTATCGCGGGTGACACCAATCACTTCTGTTTCAGGAGGGCAGGGTGAGTACAGCTGATCAATGAGGAGCAGATGGGGTTTTGAAGCAGTGATGAACACCACACATCACAGCTCAGTGCTGCGGTGTGCAAACAGAACTGTGCAGCAGAGCTGTGATGGCTGACTGCTGTCTGCGCTGTCTCAGCTAGCTTGCAGCGCTGGCTGTGTTCTGCTCACCCTCAGCCTTTTAATTCCCACAGCTATCCAGGTCAGCAGTGAGGGATGAGGCTCCTCGTTAAAACCTTAGCCAATTAAAGCAATACAGGCTGCGAAGGGGATCTCAAGAGCTCTCAGGCTCGCATTTATAAACACACAACAAGGCAGTGAAGATGCCGCTGAGACCAAAGTTGGAGCAACAGACCAGCTTTTGAGAGCTACACTTGTATATAGTTTGAATATTTTGGTGAAGAATATAGAACTAAATAGGACAAATATATATATTAACACATTTGATTCAGCACTGTAACTTTGGCGGGTGGTGCATCACATTCTATTCACAGTTCAGACTATTAGTTGGTGCATGAAGACATTTACATAGAAAAGTATTGATAGGTAGTGATCATCTTATATGCAGGTCAAATAAAGGAATAAAAGGGGGTATACACACGGTGAGTGGCAGATTGGGAAGTCCACGTACCCCGATGATAGCATTCAGCTCAGTCATAGTCACCTGCTTAGCCCGCTCCACTGCCTGAGCAACCTGCTGTTGGTGCTGTGGGAAGACATTTACAAAAGGATGATTGGGGCATGCCAACATCTATCACACACCCACACTCACTTATCAGAGAATTTCACACTTAATATTCATAGTGCTGCTGCAATTTTAAAAGTGAGGGCAAACGCCACACACAATTACTCGAAATTGCTTAAACTGAAACATGTTTTGAAGTAGTATCTTTAGAATACAGGCAACAATAAGCAACTTTATTTTAGTACTAAATTGTGACGCTGTTGGAGAGCAACATTCAAAACTCACCTCTTGTGACAGGAAAGGCATAATTTGAGCTAAAATCGCATTGAGCCGTTTGGCAATCTCCGTCTGGAAAACAAAAGAGGAGCAAAATGAGACGGTAAAGTATGAAACAGACAGTGACTTCATATAACCCCGCCTTTAATGTTTACACCGATTAAGTCAATTACTGCGGCAATCAGAACTGCTTGACTCAACATCCTCTAAACAGCGTGATATTGACATTTGAAATATTTAAAACATTAGGAGAGCCCAGGGGGATGGAGCACAGCTGTGCTGAGAGTGCACTCCATGCTAAACGGATATGAGCAGGCAGAGTGCTGCTGTGTTGAGAGGATCCTCTCTCACTCTGCCCTCCTTCCCCTCATCTGCAACTCAGCTGTCCTGCAGTTAACCTCAGAGTTAAACCACACAACCACACCCCAGGAAGTGAGGCCCACGAACCAGACTGCATGGTTTACTTACATGTGACCGTGTGGGCAATTTACGTTGAAGGGTTATAACTGCAGTTTGAGCAAAGGTTATAAACCATAATGACCTCGAGGGTAACACACCTCAAATCTATGATCAATACCATTAGAAGACAACTACCAGCCTGTAAACATTAAGAGTGCAGTGGGCAGTCCTTCCAAGACGCCTGGGTCATTTCTCACTGCAATCAGCTGCCCAGCCCACCACCCTCCCAACCTCCCATCCATCCACAGATCCCTGCCTCCATTCTTCTGCTTGTCTACCAACTGCCATGGCAACGGTTGCAGCCCTATCTTGCTGGGATCATTATGCAAATGGAACCTCTGCTTGACCGTAACAGGCTTTAAAATCATATTACGTGCTTGGAGGCAGGTCATTAAATTGAATTTTCAGCCTGTCGATCACATGAACGTAGCAAATGAATGGTGGATAAAAAGAGCAATGGGAGGTGTGCAGAGTGGGTGTAATACACACCCCTCCCCTGTAAAAACACCGCACAGCCAGCTTGTTCTGCCTCCCTCTTCTTCCAGGGATGGGAGATGAGACTCTCAGGTTCAAGCTCTGCACTGGGAGCAAAAAAATAACCAAGTGCCAAAGCTACATCATCTATGGAATTTATGAGCTGCAGTTCAACCCAAGGCCACTGCGGAACACAAACACATCACAGGGATTTTCTCGATTTTTCATTTGGAGCAGCACACACACAATGTACTTTGCAGACCGCCAGCTTATTTATTACACATGGCAGAAATGCCAGGCAGTTTTGGCAGCCAGACGTATTACCTCTGAGCAGAGCCAGAGAGATTGGAGAGTAATGTCCAACAGAACGAGACCTGCTGACCCTAGCTGCAACATGGATAGCCACTTAGTCGGGCAAGCCAGCAGGACAAACAAGCTGAAGATGAAATATCAGATGAGAGAGAGTAAAGCCTGAGATCAGAGGCAATAATGTGAAACAAATATATGATAGCATGTGTTACAGAAAGTACAATAGTCCATAAGACAACACTGATTAGAACTTGATTACTGTCTGCAGAAAAGGAAGACGCTGAACTTCAGCCTCCTCGGGCACACAATATATGTGACCTACAACCAATAAAGCAATGAGAGGGTTAGATGAAGGTTTTGTCAGCATTAGTATTAATGCAATGTCGTAAGTGCTCTAGTAAGAGCTCAAGAACGCCCTCAGAAATGGTTGAAACGCTACAGAGCCTGTATAATCCATGTTTGTTGAGATAAGCCATGTCAATAGCAGTTGAACATTTGACGGGATTTGTGAAAAGGCCTTGAGCGCACAGTCCATTCCTCTGTAGCTTAGTGTCATGGTGACAGCTGGCTGGGAGAGGTCAGGAGGTGGCTGATCCACTGCTCCCTAAACAACTGGCAGCCTCTACACTCTCACAACACAACATGCAAATACATGGAAGAGGCATCAACTCAGCTCGCCACTGCTGTCAGAATTCATACAGTGCAGTGCTGGGAGGATTTTTTTGTTCTGCTGGCAGATAAAAATGGGGCTGTTGTCATTTTAAGTAGATGACAGCTTGGCCCTTGAGAGGCCGGCTTTGTGCGGCTGCTACACAATTACAGGTACTCGGACCTGTGAAGCACCACTTTAAGAGCCCTCTCAGGCTGGCTTGTCAATGGTGTGCAGAAAGGTGTTCACCTGTTGCTATCAGCAGTGGAAAAAACGGAGTTGAGACACTGATTGAGTATTAAATACAGAGAGAAAACTACTGGTGGCTCTGGTCACACATGATCCATCTATAAACAATACTTGACTAGTCAGATTTAGAGGGCCTCCAATTTGTCCCAGATGACAGCATCGCCCGTTTCCTGATTTTTCTAGTAAGAAGAAAATTAGACTAGCACTTCACTATGGCTCATGCAAGCCAGAAAATGACACGTTTCTTCTAAACTGAAATGTTAAACAAAGCCTCAGAGGCTTAATGTGAAGCAAGTACAGAATACATTTCTAATTGGCATTTGAAGTTACCTGTACTGATCTGAGTAAGGCCAAAGCCTGCCTAAATGGATGCATGAGTCATTACTATGATTAACCTTGTGAGCTGCAGCAGTGATTATCTTGGGTAAAGGACGCCTGTGAACTTAAAACAAACTTATTCTTACAAAAACAGCATAAAACAATAACCTTCTTCAGCATGCCATATCTTAAAATACAATAACTTTCTGTTTATATAAGTGGACCTGACACTTAACAGTTCACACCCTGTAATTATTACACTCCCGTCCAGTCCCACATGACAGATTGGGGATATGGAAGCATTGACAGCCACAGTTTCTCCCACCACTTTTCAATGCACGCCTCTTTAGTATGAACACTGCAGACAGTCCACTGGCTGACCAAGTTTGTTTTGGCCCTGGGTATGGCAGATAGTTTGCTACTTAGCAAATGATTCCTGCAGCCATGTGTCTCGGGTCTGTGATACAACTACAGGTAACAGCCAAATATGATTGAGCCTCAGCAACATCCAAAACCCAAACAGCTCTTGGAAACAAGCACCAGATGATGTTAATTACTGGCTGACATCACACAGCAGAAATTAGCCGTTTGCATCTACATACTGTCACGGCTGATAGAGAGGGATCAGATGACACTGCCACATCAGTCCATCTGAGCTGTGCCGGTGCGTGTGTTCTGAAATCTGAATTATGTCCCTGCACTGTAATGAAAAAGGCATAGTTAGAGGAATGGATTTCCTCACTGTGGAATAAATCTCCTGGCAGGAAAATAATATTCATATGTGCATCCAATAATCCATCCCAACCCTGCCTGTTAACCACTCCCCATCTTCTCCTCCTCCCCTGCCTGAGCTGTAAGCTGGGGGAGCTGCATGGACGGGCCCACACTGTTTGCTCACAAACACGCCGTTCAGCAGGTTAGGGCCCCACTGATGAATTATTCAAGCGCTTCAATCGGCTCTGTTGAGGTTCCTGATAAAAGTCAGGCGCTAAAATGGATCAGTCGATTAACCTGTTTACACAGAGCTGGGCTGTGGCCCCTCCCCCAGCTCTATTCTCCCAACTCGTCTCCAGCTCCCATCCCCCTCCTCTTTCCTCTGGTTGGCGATAAGTGCCTGACAGAAGCTATCAGAGCGGGCCGAGCCCTGACAGACATGTGGCAGTGTGACACACGGCCCAGACACTGATGGATCACCCTACCACACCAATCCGCCATGCCTCCCAACGCTTTCATTAACCAGGCTAGGCTGTCGCAGGAGAGGAAACAACCTCACTGGTTTAAGAGCAGCATGCATGGGAATCTCTGGATTACTCATTGATATATTCTTTATCTCTGCATGCATCAGTGTGACTGATATGTGGAGCAGAAGATAGGATCTTTCGATAAAGATAAGAGCACAATAAGTGACTAAAGGACTTTTGCACCTCTCTTGTAATTACTGTTAATCTTAAAAAGAAATACTGACCCATCAGCAATCCTCTCTCTTTAATCATTAAGTCAAAGGCCGAGCCTGCCAAAGTCTACATTTAATCTTATCAAAACGCTGAGGCAAATCCAGGCTTTACACCACTGACCAAAACATGTAAAAACGGCCCCTGCAATTGTACAAGTGGTGGTACAAGTTTCCAATTGTATTGCCTTGTTTGTGTGCAGTAGATGTTTACAGCCTGCAATTACTAATGCTCAGTTCAGTTCACAACTTACGAGTGGCTCCTCCTGGGTCTGACATCCCCTGACTCTGTGGAAAACCACTGAGCTGAAAAATATGAGGAACATCATGGTACATACCTGTTTGTGCATCTCTATGTTCAGTCCATAGGACATCTCATAATACTGAAACGAAAGCAAAGATTTGATCGCGATTAATGAAGTCAAAATATACTCATTTACAATCAAGTTGTGGCATCATTTAATATACGTATGCAATTACTTTAAAATTCTTATAAAAGTAGCTTTTGTTTTGTAGTTTATCTTATAATCATCATTATAATGTGACTAACATACTGCATATAGCCACATATCAATATTTTAATTGATCACAACACTAATAACATCACCAAATGATCTCAAAGGGAAATTAAGATTATGATTGAAAACCTCAATACAATCCAGCTTCTGCTGGAAAACATGATAAACTAAGATCAGACAAGAAAGGAGTTATTTCAGCAGTAACAGCCAATAAATCGATATTTTGTTGTTTATAGTGTGGGCACAGAGAAGAAAGGGTTAGATTTATCGATCACCATCTTAAGCCCTCAGATCTCCAGGATGTCTATTTACTTATCATAACGCGATTGCTCAACACTCTTGATATTTCAAGCCAGGTCAGTCTGACTGGCTGAAATGTAATCCGTGGATCCCACAAGTGGCAGCCAGGGCAGAAATGGCTTTCCAGTCAGCGTCTATTTGATGAGGCCAATGCATTATTCAGTCCATTAGCTTCTTCGAAAATTACTCTCAAACAAGAGAGCCATTCTGTCTGAGATCAGAGCCTCACAGCCATAGCGTAACCTGACACCCAGTGCTGGCTGTGGGATACTTCCCTACATGTTTACCTAACCTCCTCCCTGTCAGGCTGACATGTTGTTTTCCTGTGAAAAGAATGTTTAACTTAAGCCTGCATGTATTGGTTTAAGTCATCCGTGGTGTGTTGACCTGGGACAACAGAGTACACCGCCACAGAATAACCTCCTGATTGCGTCGTGTCTGAGCTAAATTCCTGCATCATAAGCATGCCTATGTTTTTCTAAAAGGCTGCTAAAATAAAAGCTAATAATTTAGGTTTACACAGAAACTAAGGTCGACTTAGTGCAAAATAAGCTGCAGCAGGTTCCACGTCCTCCATTTTGTTTGCGGTGGTGCATTTTCCCACACACTGCTCTGGCCCTCCACCATCAGCTCACACCTAATTTATGGCCATGCATATGTCTGAGCGTGGAGTCTCCTAGGAGAATAATCAGATCAGCACACACAGAGGGCAACACTGCAGTCGACCCTTGGAGATCAGGGGCGCGCTTTAATGGAGACTCAGCCCACTGCCTCCTGTCTGTCAAGAAGAGCTCCTCCATAACAACCAGCTACATCAAACCCCCCCGGGGGCCTTTCACAGGCCTGTACCTGACACTCAACCCGCCCTAACAACCACACAGGTGATCACAATAGCCTGTCTCGCTCCACCCCAACTAGATCTCCAACAAGCCTTGCAATTTGGAACCATAATTGCTCCTTATTGTAACATAATCTTACCATGACATAGTGGCGCTGCATCTCGGTCTTCTCATTGGCCAGTTTGTCATACTCCACCTTAAGACTAAAATAGAAGACAAGGTGTCAATTTCAGGCATCTCTATCACTTCAATAACTCACTCACACTTAAACACTTGACAACGGTGTATATTTCATTTAACAACCAAATATTAGCCTTTATTATTTGATAGAGTACACGCTGACACTGTCATACTTTGTAATCATTACCTGTGATACTGGGCTTGCAGGAACTGAAATTCATCTTTAATCCTGTCACAAGACTCTGCTACGGTGAATTTGAAGCCAGGCTGACCGGGCTGATGTGGAGCCTGAAAGAAAAGGTTGTAATAATCACATCAGTCCAGGCACAAGAGAAAGTTAAAAAAAAAAATGTCTACATTGTGCTGCTGAAGGGAGACGAAAGTTCTCACATCAGTGACACTACTTTCTAGATAATATCTCCTCTGTGGTAAGTAAGACATTACCACACCAGAGAGGTGGGTCTATTTCACACTTCCAGAAGCTAATAACACAACATGAACAGGCTTTCACACTGAAAATGAAATATAATCTCAAAAACGAATAAAAACCACCACCTGTCCCCATGTTCAGCAGAGTCATATAGTGTATGGATGAGTAAATACATCCAGGCATGCAAACCATCTGCATCCATTTACCACTGTGTGCATGTTTTGGTGTAGCATAAATGCATTGTGATATAACCATATAGATCTGATGAGCTGCATTAAGGGTGGAACACGCTTTGCAGGGCAGATTTCAGAGGATCAGCAGCAGACACAGTCAGGAACCATGTCAACATCAGTGTTGTAAGATAAATAGGTAAGCTCTAGAAGGCTAAGTATAGAGGGAGCGCTTCTTACCGGATGTCGGCCTTGTGGATACATCTTGAAATGTATCCTTTGTTTATCTCTCCAGTGTACAGGTCCTTTGGCAAAATGGTTGAAATGTGCTCACAGCCACACCGGTCTCAGCAGGCTGGGGTGGGGGGCAGGGGAGGTCGTGAAAATCCTGTGTTGAAAAATGACGCGGTTTAATCTTTAGACGAAAAAAAACAACAACTACAGTGCACGTTGTTGTATAATAAGTAATCAGAACACCAAAGTAGTTTCAGTCATTGCAGGCAGTTTACAGCCATGTCAAAAAGCAGCACTATGTCCTGCGCTTCGGTCTTCTTGACCTTATTCGGTCAATGGTCAGCGATAGACTCGATATATGTATATTAAAACACCTCGATGTATAGCCTACTACTGCGAACACAGCTTAGACCAAATAAAGACGCTACTTTTTCGCCGTCAAAATTAAAACGCCTGCATCAAATTCGTTTGTTTGGGACTCAAATGTTGACTGATGTTCGTCAAATGACCAAAGCCCCGCTCTAGACGTCTCCAGGCAGGCCACGACCGCCAGCAGCTGGCTTCCACCGACTGTTTGACTCCGCGGAAAGCGATGGAAACGGTGCGCTGTTGAGCGTACGCCCAAAGAAACTGAAAAAGAAATCAACAGCTCTGGGAAATACATACCCGTGCGTGCGTCCGAACCGTCCGTCCGACTTTTGTTCCCAAAGAAAAAACAGGGTAGGCTATAATTCATGTGCTTAATCCCTCCTAACATAAACGTGGTGGACGCGGATCTCGACAAGCATCCTCTCTCTCCGGAGCGCACCCAGCCAGAATGGGGGAGTAGTTGGGAGAAAATGTGGTGCGGTCGGACTCGATTAAACTACTCTATTATCAGCCGCGAACCTCCGAGGAATGTGCGCCTTTAGTGGCTGGTTAATCCCAAAAAGGAAAAAAATATATGCTTCAAAAATCTGTCTTTCGACTCGAAGAGATTGCAGATTCTTTAAAAGCGTAGCATGGTACTCTCCGCAATCTCGCATTTCCCCTAGTTGTCCAGCTTACCCCGGTTGCCACACACAGGCAGCAGGGCTGAACTGCCGTGAAAGCGCCTATCTGTCCAATCGGATTACTCGGAAGGAATACGGCCACATCTGCCTATCGGAGAGCGACGGCCCCCACGTGGGGTGCAACGATACATGACATCATCCCGCGGATCCACAAGGCATCATCCATCCGTCCCCCCATGTACAACAACAACAGCAGGCATTGATGTGCCGACAATGATATCCAAATTTGACAGAGACAGCACAAATTCCACATCCGCGCTTCATCAGGGTGTTTTTTTTACCGCCCAAATAAAGTTGATAATTTTTTTGGGTGAGACCACCAGCGGGACGGGGAGGGAGGTGTGCGGTGCAACAAGCATTCTTGAATTGTTATCCCCATACAAGGAAAAGGGAGGGGAGGTGGGAGCCTGTTTGTAATACATGGTTATAAAATGTGAAGCAATGTTACTGTGAAACAGCCAAACTAACAGCCAAAATCAGAAACGTGCGGGTTAAACTCCCCCCAACACACGTACACCGTGAAGGACACACTAATGACCAATCGATCGACGCTATCCACCAAATTAAAGCCACGAGGCCGACTCGACATACATTTTTAGCCTTAAATAGCTCGCGATTCTTGCACAACACATCCGCGAGCCAACCTATCAGCATTTGTGTAATAGTTGTACTGCGGGAAGAGAAGAGATGATTGCCTTTGTCTGATATGAACATGAGCCATGTCTGAACGCAGCCTCTACGCCTTGTTTTGAAGGTTCAACTCTGCCCCACGTGGGACTCCTCTGCGGCTTTAAGGCCTCTTGTCCAATGGCAGCGCGGTGCACTTACTTGCTGGCTTCCCATTGGCCCAGCAGCGTGGAGCCTGTCATTCACGGAGCAGCGTTGTCAATCAATACCACGCGGGGTCAAGCGCTGACAAATGCCTGTGCTCCTCGGTCCTCTGCCTGTGAATAGAGCCTGGAATGGCTGCTTAATTAGCTTCGAATGGCTTTTCTCCCCAGTTCAAACAATCTGTTACCACCACGTGGTAATGAGAGCCTACATTAAACAAAGGAAGAAAGGAAGCATGCAAACAGTTGTAACATTACAACCTGTAGTTTTCCTTTACATATGGGCCTATGTAGCAGACAAAGGATTCTGTTTTACCTTTTATGGCCAATCGAACCTGTTCTGTTTATCACAAAGGCCAATGTTCTAACATTAAACCTGAGAGTAATATTAATATTATGCTGTATGCAGGGATGTAGTGCTTCCACAATCAAACACAAAAAATAAGACACTTGTCTTCTTGTTTTTTAAAAAGCTACTTAAACCGGTTGTACGTTATTTCTTGGCTGTGATAACAAGCCTGTGAAATAAGGAAAAACAGCCAGATGAATAAAAATAGCAGCCTAATTAAATTATCTACAGTCTTTTAATGTATAACACACATTCAAAGCTGTTAAATTAGCAAGACATTTGGAGTCTATACATTTATAACATGTAATCTTATACAAAATGGAACTTAATTATGGTTTTATCGATAAAGCAAATTTAAAGTGTGGTCTGTATAAGACCTTAATAAAGTGACTAAATTGTGAAACAACCAGCTATGTTTCACACAGCTAGTATAGCAGTATCTTTTTGGGAATGCTAAGGTCATTTTGTCATGTTAAGGTCTGAGATTGCCCAGTTGTGGTCTTACTTGTCATTCTTGTCAGCCACCTTGAGGATGTGGGATGACTGTGTTATTTCCAAAAGTATGGAGGCAGTCTGTGAGAAACTCAAGCACACATAAGAGCTGGCGGGCTAATCTCAGCCAGGCACCCCCTCATGCTTGTCAATAGAGAGTGCTTGGATTAAAGGCAACAAAAGGCCGGGCCAAACCCCAGGGAGAGGGGGGCCCTCCGCCTACTGAGACCCCCACACTGTTTATTTACACGGAAACCCCAGCCTCAGTAAAACTCCCACCCTCAGGCATTACACACTGGCCTATTTGCAGAGGTGGCTCTTAATCTTGACAGAGCATGGATTGTCCTCACTCCTGCCACTTTGAACTGAGGAGCAACTCACTTTCCACATAGCTCAGATATAGCTAGTGAGCAAATATTTTTGCTTGTTCCACATAAGAATTACTGCGAGGCTTATTGTCCAAGCAGTCACACTCTGCATGTATTTCTGTGGAGAAATTGGTATCGGTACTGTTTGAAATCAAGGTTTTGCAGCCGCAGAGCAAAGATCAATGATATGGTGGAACTATTCATCATCAACCTACTCAATGTTTTTGGAGATTACAGAGTTGGCTCATTATTGTGACTTGCAGTTAATAAAACACTTGGCCATTTTTCTCTCTCATGCAGGCTCACTTTCCTGTTCATGAAGCAGAAAATGAGGGCCCTGTTACTGCAAAGGCTGGGTTTGTATACTGCAGTGACTTACACTTCAGGGTACTGGCATGCTGTTTACATGGAGATGCACACATACATACTGCACATTCACAAACAAACACACACACGCTATGTATCGCAGCCACGTCATTCGCAGGCAGGAGGCAGAAATTCACAAACATACACACGCACGCACACACACGCATGCACGTGTGCGCACGCACACACACACACACACACACACACACACACACACACACACACACACACACACACACACACACACACACAGTCACACAGTCACACAGACCATGCAACAAAGGGTCTATTGTGGGGTGGAAAGATGAAATGCCTGTAGAGTATTATCAGGATGACTCATCAGGCAGTAATCAATGAAAACAGGATGAAAGTCCTTATCAAAGGAGAAAAATGCAGACATGAAGAGTGTCTCAAAACAAAAAGAAGTCTTTACTGCCTTACTGATAAATACAGACGTTAATAACAATACAAATAGAGGTCAATCTCAAGTGAATTTAGGTTAATTTTTTCCTCCAAAAGAACACAAGAATAATTTTAAAGTATTTTTATGTTTTAATTTTTCACTTCTGGAAAGAGTTGAATTACTTGTTTGGCATCTTGTTTCATGTAAATAAGCCACAATTTGTTTCAGAAATATGTCATGTAAACCCTTTCCTGGAGGATTATCTCACACCAATTTCTTGCCAAATCTGAAAACGAAAAATGTGTCAAAATATGTTATAGTTGAAAAGGTTCTCAACATATTCCATGTTCCTATTGCATGTCACTATTACAATTCAAAGCATGCTGCCAGTACGATTATAACACACCAAAATTAGACAAATTATATGTCTTGAAAGCATATGTACTCTTGTTTTATCTGCCAAGATTATTATGTGTTACTATTTCATCATTGTCATCATTTGGTTTGGGGAAAGTGCTTTAACATGCTAATACGTACTAAACATAATAGTGTGTTAATAATGTAACATAAAGTGATGATGAAAAGTGCAGAACATTGTTAACATCCAGAAAGTTAACATGACAATTAAAAAAAGGCTCAGGGTAACAATCCAAACTGTGCTGTGTTTGTTAATCCATGTTGCTGGCAACCATGACATGTCCTCATCTTCCAATTACAGTTAGTCATATAAATCACACTGTGTTAATTCAGCACAATGAGTCCATGCAGGTAAAGAATGTGATGCTGTAAAGACTGTAAAGACACAGAAAGCCTCAGAAGCTCTGCTCTGTGTCCAATCTGTAACACGTCTCAGTGCTAGTACACCAACACCTCTTCCTCCTCGTTCTGCCTCGTCCTTCCACACAAAGTGTGTCTTGCTATCAGTGGTCGTGGAAGAAGGATTCAATACCACACTGTTACAAGTAAAAGTACTGCATTAAAAAAGTTACTCAAGTAAAAGTATGTAAGGAAATCATCAGGAAAATGTACTTAAAGTAGTAAAAGTAAAAGTACTCAATGCAGAAGAATTCTTTCATTTTAGAAACTGGAAACGATCAAAACAGTTCTGATAATCAAGTGTTGAATCAGCTAATCATGTCAGCTGTAGCAAACTGCCGACCTGTATATTGTAAGGTAGTTTAATTTATAATAAAACATTGTATTTTATAGACTACATGTGTTTTGCGTGGAAAAAAATATTAATTTGTAAAGTAACTAACTAAAGCGGTCAGATTAATGTAGTGGAGTAAAAAGTAGAATATTTCCCTCTGAAATGTAGTGGAGTAGAAGTAGAAAGTGGCATGAAAAGAAAAGACTCAAGCGAAGTACCTCAAATTTGTACTTAAGTACAGTACTTGAGTAAATGTACTTAGTTACATTCCGCCACTGCTTGCTATGCTGTTATTGTTCTGTGTTATTGTATTAATAGATAAGGTACCAGCAGGTTTTGGAAATATGCCTGAATATGAATGCTCTACATAATTTGTTGTGTGGATTCATTAGAAATCAACATCCATGTACTATAGATTGCTCTGGTATGAACATAAATATGATTATGGTTACTATAGAGGGGTTGTAGTTTAAGCTCTATCTATTAATGGATATGTGAATGAATGTTATGCACGTATGCCTGATTTCATGTGGAAGTTGTTGATTGGTGCACAAAAAACAGTCACCTCCTTCAAAAGGTGGCTTCTCAGGATGTGATTTGCCTAAAGATGGTCTAGTACCGAAACGTTGCCTACTATTAAACTTTATATATTTTTGCAAGTTAGACAGTGTGCAGGAGTTTTCTTCGCAACTTTTGACCTACTTGTCCCCCTCCGACGCACCTGTCTTACGTTGTAGATGTATTTTTCTTTTCTGATTGTTCTGTGTCCACCACACACAGCAGAGCTGGAGGGCTATATTCTTATCCACTTAAATACGGCAGCATACTTTCAGAGAGGTGATGGTGGCACACAATAGCCCTTCTAAATTTAATTCACACCCTTCACACTGCATAATCCAGAATCAGAATTCCTGCAGTGAGAGAGCTTGTTCAACAGACCCTCAGCTCAGGAAATGTATAGCTGCATTATTTCTATTTTATCTACAACCTGCAGATTACAGCTAGTTACAGGCTCACAGCTAGTAGCAATGTGCATTGAATTATTCCTCGCTGGCAGCCTCCATCTGGACACAAATGCTATAAAAAGATTCAACATTAAACTGATCAGAGGGTCAAGCTCTACCAGTTGATTGAGAAGACCTTGAGCTGCTCAACAAAGATTGTGTTACTGTAATGCAGTTTGCTAAATAGCTAATGTGATTAAAAAGATTCTTTAGGCCTAAATTCAGTTATGGTCCATGATTAAATTCACATGGCATGGGAATGACTTCACATGACTGTAATGATGTCTTGAAAGAAAATGTGTTGTCAAGGTAACAGCCCATGCAAGAAAAGTGCAATTGCTTCTGAGGTCAGAGTCTGTGAATTGTGAAGTGTCTCATGAGGGTGAACATTACGTTCGCTGACATCAAACAGAGATGTAACCGTGTACGGGTGAGAAAAAAACATCAACGGTGTGAAATGTAAAGAAGAAACTTTGTAGAGGTCAACACTGGGATGAATTTATGGCAGAGTGTAATGAATAGTAGCAGAGCTCTTTAACCAGCTTCATAATGACAATGTGATCTGTGTAGTATCTCAGAAATCTCCTCATGAGACCGCAAGCTTCTCTCCTCATATAATGCATTTCAGCACTTCTGCCTCACTGAGGAGCATTTCATATTCCCTGGCACACAGTAATATAGCTCCACTCCTCCATGCCAAATTGACTCCACAAGTGCTCCTATACCTGCTGACTGACACATGCTCCGAAAATGATTCCTTCACCAGCAGCCAGCTATGCTGCTTGCTCTGGAGGGATACTTGATTCCATTATTAAGTTGAAAAAGAGAGACAGAGCGACGGGATTGGGAGAAGAAAAAAAGCTTGACTGGGTTGAGAAGAATAATAGAGAGCTCAGGAAGTTATCAGGGCAGCGGAGAGTGAGCCTGCCGTCTGACAGCAGATCAGAGAGCTCCTCCAGCTGGAACCCCTGCTCACGAGCCTGGCAGTCGACCAGGAAGATGAACTCTGCTGTACAGGGCAGGTCAGGGCAGTATCACCTACATACTGAAGTGTATATCAACTCCACATCTGCACCACAACACTTCACTTCAGCATCATTGGTGGAGGAGGTATTTAAATCAACTTATACTTAAGCAGTAGTGAAATAACTAACTACATCTACAATGCAGTTTGGAGTTACTTACTTGAGTATACTATGCATTTTATGCTACTTTATACTTCCACTCCATAACATTTCCATGGGAAGAATTACTATATGCTATATACTTTTTACTTCACTACATTCATTTGACAGCTCTAGTTACTTAGTAGTTACCCTACAGATGTAGAGTTAACTTAAAAGCATTGGATTAGTTTATAAATATAATGTGTTGCTAAAGTTAAAAGGTTCCCAACCTTACTGGCTTGTGAGTTCTTACAAAAAAAGCAGTGTGTCGTTGGGGCCCATTGCCATGTTTCAGATGTCTATGAGTTGTTATCAGTTAAACTAAAATAAACTTCCCAGATGGTTTTGTATCAGTAAAATGTATTAAAAAGGTGTTGAAGTTGGTCTATTTTAAATACTGTTGGGTAGTTTAATTGGTAACAAACAATGCACCATATCTTTTAAACTGATCATTTGGTTTGGTTGTAAATTCTTAATCTGCAGCTGTACTGTACTGTAGTACAAGTACCTAAAATTTGTACTTAAGTAAATGTACTTAGTTACATTCCACCACTGTTCACCATTCAGCAGCCTTCATTACAATAAGTAATGTGATCAGAGTGATTGATCGTGTAGGTGTGTATGGTCCCCAGAATATTGCTATCAGTGTATTTTTGTTCCCTTTAACAAGTACACAAACGGGTTAAAGAATTATGGAGACAGAAGCCCTGAGAGAGAAAGCGAGAGCAAATCAACGAATTAATGCCTGTCCTACGAGAGACTAAGCCTCTTATTTTTATTTCAAATGAGGATAGAAATTGACTTCCTTATTAAATCTAATTATTAGCCAGTGCCCTCCAAACGTCTTCTGAAATCGCCTGGAGCGACCAGGCTATTAGCATAAACACCACCACTGGCAAGCTTAAAACAAATGGTATATTTAGTCAGTGTTAATGGGATTAAAGTGTGCTGGATTCAGGAGCAGTTCTTCTAACAGTGAACATCACATCTTCATTACGGATGCCCTGACTTCTCCATTTCCACTCTCTTTGTTTGCATTTCATTCCACACTGCTGCCTCCTGCTTCTTTCGGTTATTCAACAGATTGTGTTCAATCTTGATCCAAAAATCCCAGACAATCATAAATAATAAAGGATTACACCAATCTCTGAAAAGATGTTGGCTTGCCAGCGGCAATGCGCACACAGAGAAATAATTGTTGGCCATCTGTGCACCAGATTGGTAAGAGAAAGGGTAAACAAAGAGCACAGTATACCTGCTGAAGCTTCCTCCCTTTCTCTCTCTCTCTCTCTCTCTCTCTCTCTCTCTCTCTCTCTCTCTCTCTCTCTCTCTCTCTCTCTCGCTCTCTCTCCCTTTAGCCAGGGAACATGAAAGGCTTTGATGACGCTCACCCCTGCAGAATCCACTGGCTCGCTCCAAGAGATTTTTTGATTAGGGAGGTTTCAGAACCACAGAATGACAAGCCGCGCCTGTCAGGAATCTAACAAGGCTTGGGGTTATCGCTCTATCAAACAGTGCTGATACACTGCACAATGCCTGCCAAAGAGTAAGGATGGAGGATAATTGACCAGACAAATGATCACATTTACATGTCATATACACAGCTCTCCAGAAAAGAAAATGAATACATGAAAGCTCACCCTCTGCAGTCTATAAATCACTCTGTGATTTACCGGCACAATGTTACTAACACGTTTCCGGAACTACTGTTAGGGATGCATAAACCTATACTAAACATCACAGATCCTTATTAGAGAAATTTGATCTTGTTGCTAAAGATTGTACAATCAATGCATTTTGATGTGAGCTGTAAAGTTAGTAGTGATATATGCTTTAGATTTATGGATCAGAGAATAAATCCATATGAGATGGATTTCACATGGGTTCCACCCAGGTTTCACCATGTATTCAATAGCCTCATGATTAAGACTCATTTGATATGAACCATCACTTTACTGTTTGGATAATAGCCGCCAAAACCAGGATTTTCCACACGAAATACACACCACAGCACAGCTGTTTCCACCTTTTAATGGGAAACTAAAACAAAAGCCTGGGTTTTGCATGCTTTTACTGCTTCACAGTCTGTGAAAAATGACCTTACAGCTTCTCATCCATCCCAACTGGAGGACCCTTATTATGGTGTGAGATTTATACATGTATATGTAGAGAGAGAGAGAGAGAGAGAGAGAGAGAGAGAGAGAGAGAGAGAAAGAGAGAGTGAGAGAGAGAGAAAGAGAGAGAGATAGAGATAAATAGTATGGGATTCTGGAGCAGGGAGGAGACAAAAGATAGGGTAGAGTCATAATGAGCCGTGTTTATGTGTAACGTTGCTTGGCCTGTTGACAGCGGTTAATGAAGTTATAGTTAGTGGGGGGATCTGCTGGCACTAATTAAACTTACTGTCATTAGCAGTGTTGGAAAGAGGAGGCACTGCAGCAGGAATGGGAGGAGAAAAGACAGATTCATCAGAGCAGCAGCACACAAACAAACACAAGCAGGAGCTATATGTGATGAGGGGGATTAGATATAACATTATTGTATACAGGGAACTCCTGACTTTGCATTTAAAGTTTATACAGTGATACAAATCCTCTTAAAAGCTGACTTACTCAAAAACGGAGGCTGCTTATAGGCTGTCATATAAGGTGTATGATTTAAACATATATGTATACACACACACAAACACACACACACACACACACAGTCAGAGTATGAGTTTATATTAAAACAGCAGATGCAAGAAATATTTTACACCTAACTGAGCCTACAGTGTGGATTGGCTCCTGTAGAAGCCACAGCTCTGACATCTGGAAATGTTGCAGTCACCACTGCTGTTACAAAGTGGGAGAGAGCTCGATTGACTGTCACAGAGTCTGAGTGGAGCTCAGTGTGTGCCATCTTAACCACAGCTCCATCGTAGCCTGTAATCCAGCTCACCACCAAAGCCACCGCTGTTGGCTGCCTGCACAGACCAAGCCTCACTGTTTGTTTATGCAGCACATAGACCCGGCCATTAAAAGTGGGATCCCTGTCAGAAATAAAAAGAGACTTTTCATGTTTGAGGGCTGCAATTGTGGCTCTTGTGTGATGTTTTTCCTCCACACTGACCCCTTGCTTTGAGGTCGGGAAGCCGCTTAACCCTGGGCTGTGGAGCCAGCTGATTGGCTGGGCCAAACAGTATTTTTGAATGTGGTGGCAGAGTGGGTGCCTCCGGCAGAGGTACTGTGGTTGCGTGCAGTGACTATGGCTGTGTAACCAAAGCAGCCTACACATCATTATAATGGCTCCTCAGGCAAAGAAGGCAAAGATCTTCCTTCATAAATGTGCACATCATTTCCCTCATTATGTCCTAGTAACCTGTCCTCATGTTCCCAAAACTTCACTACAAGGCAAAGTTAAGCATGCAACAAGCTGAGCAAAGGCGATATAGATATACCGATGTAGAACTAAAGGTATAGCAACTTCTTGTACTGAAATACTTAAATAATCTGTATAAATATATCTGAACAACATGCAACCCCCCATATAGGCTACAGAAGCTACTTACAAATGAAAAAAGCTGTTTAAAATCACTATTCCCAGTTTGCCGCCGTTCAAATACTAAAGCAGCACAGGGAGAATGTGGAAATTTGCTATGTAGTTAACTTGCGACAGCCAACAATTAGGTTTACGATTCGGGCGCCTTTGGGCCACTGTCGCCAGGCCTCAGTCTCCCTCTGATGTCATTACACAAATCTGCTGCAGTCTGACAGAGCAACAGGGCTGTAGGACACAGTGGGGAGAGAGAGAGAGAGAGAGAAGGAAAGTTGGCTCGGCTCCTCTCTTCTGATAGCAGCAGATAAGCCAGCCTTGGGGCCTCTTATCTCATCTGTGGATCCTGTGTAAATGTAAGTTTTAGTCTGGCAGATTACATCAGCAGAGCCTGTTGGGGACAGAGACGGCCGCCGGGGGACCGTGATGACTCCCCTCATGTGACAAATGCATCCCCTCCACCCTTCATGGCCTAACAAAGCAGGACTGGAGTGTACTGTGGGAGACGGCTCCTCTCAGCCAGTTAAAGTGAGTCCCCAAAGGAACCGGAATTAAAACTGTCAACTTCCATTTAGTCCAAAACGTTCACCCCATAGCATTTGTTTTCGCTGTCAGCTGCACACTGTGTGCAGTGATAGTGATATTAGTGGACAGCATGCCTCACTTTGGATAAACGTCTGTATTACAGCTGTGTGGAGGTGTGTGTCCGGACAGGAGGAGAACCGACCAGATGACGTGGGATAGGCCCTCTGCAGTCCAGGGCCCACAAAGGTGCCATGTGAGTGTGAGAGGTTCATTTTAGGATACATAAACACACCCTCCCTGTTTGTCTAAATGTCTCTCTATCCGTCTACTGTATGTACAGCACATTCCAGCCAGACAGACAGACAGCCCACATCTGGGGAGTGACCAATGGGAGGCCATCCCCTTTCCTTCTTTTCTCCCTGCTCCCTGCGTCTGTCATCCCACCCAGAGAGGGGAAGTGGTGAGGTTGGAGTGGTTGGCCAGACGGGGCCAGCTGTGTGACCACAGACCTCTGAGTGTGTGTATGTGGGAGGGAGGGAGGGATCCACAGGCCTTATTACAGACGCGACTACACACTGGGCCTCACAAACAGCTACTTCACAGCCAGCGGCAGCCACCGAGTAGCAGCAGAAACACTGCAGGATTTGTACTGCGACAGGATGAGAATGTATGCTTGTGTGATACTATCAATCACAATCAGGCATATCTAATGTTTTTGATGCGTATTTCAATGGCTGGTTCATTTCTACATGGAAAAATAAAAATAAACTTAACTTTGCTGCTTCAAAGATAAAATAAACAGATTAAGTCACTGAAATGACAAACTTAGTAAAGTAATACAGATGTTAACTAGCTGTGGCAGTTTTGGGAGGAATGTGTTGTAACACAGTCTGCTGCCAACTCATATCAGCTGAAAACAACTGCTGTTGGACTGCACCGTCAGCCGGATCACAGGACAGAAGGTCTCAGAGTGATGATGTCACTGTTTTGCCTTGGTCCCCAGGGTGGTGATTTATGAGCTAATCTGGGTCTGTCTCTCCAGATTCCAGGTCTTTTTCTCCCTGGGGAGCCGCTAATGGAACAGTGGGATGGAGCCACCATGCATCTGAAGTCCTCTCGGCTCACAGGCCCTGACATCCATCTCCATGATCACACACTGAGAGAAAAAAAAAAAGAAGTAGAACAATGTTGACTTCATTTTGCAGCACACGTAGATGTTCACATACACATACAAGCATACACACAAACTCATACAGACCGATACACACACACTTGCACAGAAGCAAATACAGAATAAATTAAGCATTGCATATATAACCTTGGCTATTTGCAATTTGTCATGCAGCCCAAGAAAGATAATTGAGGCAACCTCCCAGTATGCAAATAGAATGATAATCAGCCTGCGCCACTCTACCAAACATATGCACATAAAAAAACAGTTACATTGTTAGCAATTTCTAATAGAGGACACCTATTGACCCATTTTCTCTTGGAAAGCAATTTGTCCCTCCAAAATAAAACTAATAGGTGGCAAGATGAATGGATTAGAGTGGGCTAGACTGGGTGCACCGTGCCACGAGGCACTAAATCACCAGATTATTAGTTTTATGAGCCAAGCCCATGAGAGAATAATTGCTAATGTTCCCAGAGTAACCAAGGGAAATAAAGGTAATGGAGCAATTTATAAATTCTGATTGGTATACATAGAGAACTTCCAGCCCATCTCCTTTGTTATTTTACTGCTCTCAATAAAATACGCCCCAAGCCACACAAACACTAGGGCCAGCTATCAAAATCAATACAATCACAGAACTGCGAGTGCTGCTTCTGCTCCTTTGTTATTTTAAGTGCAATGCAGCCTGACTTGCAGTTATGAATAAAAATAATGTAGAAAGAAAAAAACACACACCAAGATCAACTTCTATTTCTTAACTTAATTTAACCTGTCTGAGAGAAATACAGACAACGATTTACTGATGACAGGCAACAGACAGACAGACAGACAGACAGACAGACAGACAGGCAGGTGTCCTGTTTAATCCACCCAGCTCAGATGAATAACCGTCCTTCATTCATCCTGTTTTGTGTAACCACACAACTTTCCATCACACAGACCCAAATCCCTAATTTCCACCCCTTCACAGCTCTCTGATGTTTAAATTGTAAGTTGCACTAAGTCCAAACGTCGTCTGAAATGTTTTGCAGATGTAAACCCTTCTCATGTGGTTCATGAAAGCAGAGATTTATCTGGTTAGAGAGGGCTCGTTGCTTTGCGGCCGCAGTCTGCCTGCCTCATATTCAAGTCGAGGTGGGTGGTCCTAGTGTCTTCTCATCTCCATTTCTCAGGAGGATAAACAGCACGTATCCTGCAACAATCAACTCCCGTTATTATGTTTTAAACAAACCACTGAAATTATAATTTTATTAAAAATCGAAACAAGCCAGCGTGCTATTTAAACTAGACATTTGCAGCTGGCCTCTAATGTAATTTGATCCAGTGCTGTTTTAAATTACACATTGAAGTCAGGGTAGAGAAGGTAAAACAGAATACCTGTGGAAAACAATATGGCAATATGGAGGCAGGGTTAGAGCCTCCCAGCCCTGAGACGCTTGTCTGTTGGTGCATCTGTGATAGATTTGCTCTGCTGGAGTGTTTGCAGCCGAGCAGAGCTGATGTCCTACCATGTATGCAGACACAGAATGCATGCATGCACGCACGCACGCACGCACACACACACACACACACACACACACACACACACACACACACACACACACAAACACAACCACACACACACACACACACACACACTACTTGACCTTTCAACAGCGGTGATGACAGCTCACAAGCTCCTCTTGTAACTGAAAAGCTCCTCATATACTTTCAACCCACTTCTTGTTTTTCTGTGGTGAAACTGCATTGCTCACTTGTGTCTTCACTTCCTTGTCTTAGAGGTATGAAGTAACACTGAGAACTGTGACAGCCTGATCTGTTCAGACCTGTGTTGAGTTAAGGTAAGTATCCTGTGTATTTAACGTTCATTCCTAAGAGGGTGATTCAGCGTAGACAATTCACCAATGTCCTTGGGCCAATATGTATACATCTTTCAAATCCAGACTTCCACTTCTCTGCACTTTGTCGTCCCATCTGTACTCCTGTAGTCCCACAGAGAGGGTGTTTTTGGGTTAGATCGTGGGTTCGTCATCACCTCACATTTCCTGTTATGAAATAGCACAACATCCGACACAGTGTAAAACAGATCTTAACAAACCATGAAAGCGGAAACTACCGCTATGTAGGATGGAAGTTTATCTTACAGTGTGAAGATTCAACTCTACTGAATTTCATTCTGGCTTCTTAGTTTCATTTAAATTGAAGCAGGTTTTAAAGCAATTCTCTAGCAACCTCAAATTTCAATTTAATTCCACACACAGCTTTCAAGAACCAGCGACAGCAGGACGCAAGCTCAGACATGGAAATTGATTTTCCAAGGGATTGATTCCACCCCGGATCTTGTGCTGATCTACAGAGAAAAAAAGCAGTAATGACACATTCTGTGATCCCACAGTTTCTATACGATGTGGTTAGGTTTTATCCAAATGCGACAAGGCCTGTAATAAATCTTGTCTTTCTTCCATCAGCTTGCCAGCAGCTGGGAGCCGTCAAGGGAAGCCACCCCAAGCAAAATGTTATTCCAGCTTGTTAGTGTTTGAAGTCACAGCAAGCTGGGCTGCAGAAGCTGCTGCCTGTGGTTTATGGCTTGTGGGGTTGCTCAAGATATGGAGTCTCACTTTCCATGTCAGGATGTCTCACCGCCATTGAAGCCACAACTGTAGCTGTGAGATAACGCAGGCACGTTGAGAGGAAAGGACTTCAGAGCACACATGTGGTCTTGACTCAATGAGTGACAACACTACAGTGTGTGTGTGTGTGTGTGTGTGTGTGTGTGTGTGTGTGTGTGCTTCAGCTCATGTTATTTTTCCACATCCACCTACTGATGCAGGGCTGCAACCACTTGCTGACACACTATTGCTTCCTCTTCTTTCTACTTTCAAATACTTGCTTTTATCCAAAAGCGTGCAATTTTTTATGAGTCTATAAACTTGCCAGGTTTTTGCACGTCAAAACATTGTTATGCTCCGTTTCATTGTGACAATAAATAAATTAGGTAGTCCTGACAAACTGGCCAAATTAATGTATTTGTACTCAGATATAAAAAAATAATAATGAATATAAAAATGTAATTGTGTTTCTGTGCAACAGACGGAGACATTTTTATATTCCACTACAAGGCCACTAAACCACATAGCTCATTTGATTTCTGAAATTCAATAATATCTTGAAAATCTTGGTTCAGATCAGTGTTATAGTGATTAAAGTGGTTGTATTTCAACCACAACAGGTCAAAGGTTGTCAGAAACCCATTGTACCCACTGCTCCAGTCTCAGATATTTATTTCTATAATCCCTCATTGTTGCACTGTAGGACTAATCCCTCATATTCCATCATAGTCACAGCGAGGACCCTGAAGCAACCACTGCTTAACAATTTACAACCTTCAGCACTTTTACTGGACTGTGAGTGAAAATATTTTGTCAAAGTATAAAGAAAATGTTGGTGTTTTACTTAAAAAATCAGCAATGCCACAAAGGTATAGAAGTATTATGAGCAGAAAGTCCCATTTTCAAGGCTCTATCTGGTTGAGGTGGAGTTAATCTTCATTACTTTATATATTATTGGGTTGTTAAGTCTCTAAAGCAACATGTACAGCTATCGAAGAAATGTTGTGGAGTAAAAAGTACAATATACAGAAGTGTAAAGTTACACAAAATTGAAATTAAGTACAGTACATAAGTATATGCTTTCCATTAATGTAGAAATTCACATTTAGAAATCACTGTCTCTACATGTTATGTTCTTCTGTTCTATGTATCAGTTCTAATTAAGGCTAAAACTAATAATTATTTTAATTATCGATTAATCTGATGATTTTCATTTTGTCTATAAAATGTCAGAAAATAGAAAACAAATATCTAATATGTTGTTTATCCAACCAACAGTCCAAAACTATGAATATATATACATATTATACAAATATATTCAAATCACCATCACAAAAGTAAAAGAAAAGAAGCAAAACCTCACATTTGAGAGACTGTAACTAGATAATGTTTGGCACTGTTGTTTAAAACATGACAAAATTAATCAATTATTAGAATAATTGCAGATTCATTGATCAACTTATCGTTTTAGCTCTACTTCTATAGGAGTAACTACCACCCACCCGCACACTCTGGGCTCAATGGGATAAATTCTCCAAAAGAAAGAAAAGGGCAGGACAGAGGCAGCGGGAAGAAAGTGCTATCAGTGAGAATGACAGGGGAGGATGTGAAAATGTCTCCTATGTACTACTATGAATAATCCATTAGAGCTTAAGTGAAGGACATGCAGATACTAATTGGATATGCTTGGTTGATTTTATTACAATATGAAGATAAGGTTAGGCAGAAAGGTCAAAAGGGCAAAGTGATGCTCCATCTGATTCAGTGATAGTTTTCTACCAAACCACCCTCCACCACACACACACACACACACACACACACACACACACACACACACACACACACACACACACACACACACACACACACACACAACACAAACTAGCTGCCGAAGCTGCGGCTCCAGCACACGTCCCTTAGGGACAGCGGGCGGACAGGCTATTGATCAGCCGCACTATTATCAGAGCTGAAGCTGTTTATCATGCTGTCTGCTCTCAGCAGGGAGTCTCCGTCTCTAATGGACCGTGGTGCGGCACTCCCCTGCACCTGTCCTTGTCACCCCCACACCTTAAGCACCATCGATCCCCACATCACCCGTCCTTGCCCCCTGGCGCTCCACTCGCTGGGGGATGGTAGCTCCTCCTGTACTGTCAGCACTGAAATATATTTCTCATTGGTGTCGCCCTGCTGATGAGTCTCTCTTGCCTTTTAGGAACCACTGCCACAATGGTATCCACAGTTTGGAAACACTGAAGAGCATAATCATCATACTCTGACCTCTGACACATTTATGGTTATCATTGTCATACTTGTTACTAGTATGTGTCAACAGAGACGGTTTAGAATTATATTTATAGAGTTATTGGACCCATTATTCACAAGCCACATATCTCCAGAACATTCTGACACTAAAATGGCAATTTTGGCAGACAGACAAATTAGGAGAAAATAAACTTTGTTCCATACCTGTTTCTGTCTCAGGACCAAACTCTCATGATATCTGGCAACACAGATAAGCTAACGTCAAGTAACTTTCGTGACTGCCCTAACAAAACGAATCTCTGTAATGCTAAATATGTCTTTTAGCTGTGTAAATATGTAATGTTAGCAAAAGAAAATATTAATAAATTACACAAATTTAACTTTTTATCCATCCATACGACGTTCACTACACTTTCAAATGAGGCCACGCCCATTTAGGAGGCAGGAAGTGTGTACCGTTTCATATTATTGGCGCTGCTTGAAATCTAACTAACTAACTAACTAACTAACTAAATCTTTAGTAGAGGATCTTTGGTGCAAAGATCCAAAAACACAAGATCCTACATTTCCCAGCATGCAATTTGACAACATCTTTCATTGACCCTCCCTGACTGGTAAACAACCATGTCTTTTGAACGCCACACCTCCGGTTTGAGACGCAGGCTTTTTGTTATAAATTTGTCTCCATGCCCATGCCTAGATAACCCTAATGACATCACTATGACATCATCAGAGTTATTTTCTCATACTGGGGCACTCCCTATAGACATTATTTAACTGTTTTCACTATCCATGACCCGCAAACTAATCTTGATATGTAAAATCAGTGAAGTGCCACTTTACATTAACCCAAATCAGGTCGCCCTGGTAGCTCACCTGGTTGAGTGTGTGCCCCATGTACTAAGGCTCAGTCATTACCGCAGCGGCCCGAGTTCGATTCCTAACTGTGGCCCTTTGCTGCATGCCACCGACTTCTCTCTACCCCTTCCATGTCTTCAGCTTTCCTATCCAACAAAGGCCCCCAAAGAATTTACCCAAATTCTGTAAAACATGCAGACTCATTTTCAATAAGCTTGTAATGCATGTCTAACATTCGCCCTAATGACAAATAGAAAGATGCAGCCCATGTTTGCTAACGAAGCTTAAGTATATTTTCCGTTGGTGGTGGATGACCTACTATATGTGCTCACTTGATGGGAAAAAAACGTTTCCAGTCACACACTTTGAGGCAGTGGTCAATATCATTTCTGTGTACAGCAGAGCTGTTACACTGGCCTATTAAAAAAGAGGCAGTAAATGTCACACACCAGAAGCTGGGCCCATAAACAAGCCAGTGGACAGTGGTTATTCAGAGGTCACGCAGAGTGCTCAGTCGTCTGTGGCGGCTGGCCGGGGGAAACAAAGTGATGAGGATTTAATGATATCCAGCTTTGTGGCTATTGATAGAAGAGTCAATGGGCTGCACTGTGGGTGTCTCTCTGATACACAGCAGATTAGCAGCTCTGTGCCAGATGAAAACGTCAGAGATCAATAGGACACAGGGGAGAATCAATAATCGTCCCACTACTCTGCGGCTTTCATTTTGGTGGATTTCTCTGGTCCTTTATGGCCTGCCGTGCTGTCAGTGTGCCATTAACCACATTCATAAAACATGCATCACAGATCTGTCACGGGCATCATATGTTAATGCCTGCTGCTAATGAATATGAATGCTCTGTTCATAAGCCAAGTCTCTCTCTCATTACATTGCTTTACACCTCGCTGAGCCTGGAGAGCTCGACTTGGATGAAATGTAAATCACTGCTTTTTTGGGGTAAAATGCATGACTATCATACTAAAACACCATGTAGATGAGAACAAAATATACTGACTTTGCAGTAGATTGAATGCTTTGAAGCCAATAGTTGTATTAACTTAATAATAGTCTTGTAAAAGTGTGAGAAATTAGAGGTCTAATTGTAGCATCATCACCGAGCCTGGGATGAGAAAATATCAGTGAATATTCAGTCATGTCCTAAATACTATAATCAGCATTACCTGGCTTGTCGCGCTTCATTATAGTCCAGAGATCTTAGATTAATTAGCATTATTGTGCACAGAGAGTGAGAGAATTGGACAGTAATTACATTAACCTTCGGGATCACACCTTGTCTTTTTACAAGACGTGTCTGGGCAATAAAAGATTGCTACTGCATAGATGATTACTCTTATCCTTGACAGTGTCTTCCTTCCAAATTGATCCAATTAGCCATTCAGGGCTAATTTAATTACTTGGGGCTGCTATAGCCTCTCTATCTTTCTGTCCTTGCCACCAGGATAATCATAACTCTGAGCAATGGAACAGATTATCTTTAGCACATGCATGAAGAAAGCAAATTTAATCTGATATGGGAAAACATGAGTAAAGAATACCCCTGGTCCTGATTTCTCATGTATTAATGTGCTCTACAGCGAGCATATTCTTCAGTACAGACAGACCTGTGAAGGAGAAGCTAGTCTAGTTTTGTCAGTCTCAGAAGTCTCTTGGTAAACTTCTCTGGAATATCAATCACATGAAAAAACTATGTTTCCTTCTAGACACTAATGAAGGTGAGAGCTAGTTCGTATGAAAGAACATATCCATATGATTAGTATGCATGGGGCAGACTTGAAGTTGATATTGGGTGAAACCGTCTTCATGCACACAGAGTAATCTCATCTGCTTCATTTTGAGCACAGCAGTGGGACGCTGGGCACACACCAATCTCCTCTGCTCAGGGGACAATGTGGGTTTGAGAAATGAGAGGTGGAAGCCACCGCGTTGCCAGCCACATCCATAATTGGCAAACTGAACAAGATGAGAATGAACTCTGGGCTTGGCTCGTCTTTGTTGTAATTAAGATGAAATTCACCAATCATTTAAAGCTCACAAATGGAGGTTTTGACCGGAGGCCAAGAGCCCATTGAAATACCATTGGCTTGCAGTTTAGGTATTTATCCGTCTCTGCAGAAGGAGCCAGTATCATAGCTTTCCCAGAGGATTCACCACCACAGACAACCACTGACTTCTATTATATCTGGAGCAGATGGAAAACAAAAAAAGGTAATATATCAGAGAAAGCCGAAAAAAATGTAAGCTATAATTTGAATTGAAACTATACACCTTTTTGTGCATTTGTAAATTAATTTAAGATTAGCACTTGTTTTCCTGCACTGTACATACATACATACATACATACATACATACATACATACATACATACATACATACATACATACATACATACATACACACATACATACATACATACATACACACACACACACATATACATACATACATAGTTTACATACATGCATACATACACACACATACACATACATACACGCACACACACACACACACATACACACGTACATACAGATATAGTATACATACATACATACAAACACACACACACACACGTACATCCATACATACATACATACATACATACATAATATACATACATACATACATACAACATAATGATCCACACTAAACAAATGTTGAATATCCTGGAAAATGTTCCGTTGTATCTCCTTATCTCTCTGTGGATTCAGGCCAAGTTTTGGAGCTAATGAGTTGAAACAGATCCAGAGACTTGGTGTTCACAATAGCCAGTGGGAGCCACATTAAAGACAGTGTGTTCCCAGCTCTGCTTATCCTACGGGGGCTTTCTTCAATGCCTGTGTGTGAATCTTACTTGGACATGAGCAGAGCATATAAACAGGGCTTTAATCAGGGAATTGTTTGGGGAGAGTTCTTTTAATCTGTGATTATAACACCAGATCAATGAGGATTGCTGCTCTGAGCCGTGTCAGTGATAAAAAGGAGGATTTACATAAAATATTCATAGCTTTCCCAGAGGATTCACCACCACAGACAACCACTGACTTCTATTCTATCCGGAGCAGATGGAAAACAAAACCACCAAGTGAATTCTAAAAGCTGGAGCTGCTCCAAATTGTGTCTCATGTAAGGAAATTTGCAAACTGCAGTAATTATCTACAAAGTACTGCTTTATGTTTTGAAAAAACAACATAACTTTAAACAGAAAAAACTGTGCTTTTTTGCCATCCTCCCCTTGCAACCAGCGAGCCAACAACATGTTAAACACGGTTACACAACAGTATTATACAGTCAATGAAGGGAAGTCTCTGGAGACAAACTCAGCCTTGTCATCAGATAGTATTTGGTCTCCACTTCATGATTCTTTCTAAAGAACTGAGGCATAATTTAAGAGTTATCACTGTATTAACAAAGTGAAACATTTAAAAAGTTTTAGGGATTAGAGCGGTAGATGTCTCTTGCTGGTCCTTTAAGTGCTATCAGGCTGCACAGGCTAAAATGTGTTTTTAGTGATTTAGCTTTTTTACATACAAAATTATGCAATAATGAAAAGAACACTTATTTCATTTATTGGCTATATTCACAAATTTCTTCATTATTTACTATTTGTTAATGCATTTAACTGCACCAATTTTCTGAATGGTGGCCTATGCTATAACACAGTGTTACTTTAAGCCCCTGACACACCAACCTGACGGCTGACCATCGGCAGAAAAGGCAGTCGGACTGACCAGTCGGCTCCCCGAGGTCCAAAAAGTGCCTCAGAACACACCGAAGCGACGCCGCCTTGAGCGTATGTTCTGCGCAAGATGTAATACAAAAACTGAAAACTGGAATGACAACGCATTACGTGGGTTTGGCTTCTCCAGCCGATAGTAATGGCGGCTTGTTTGAAATATGATCTCGTATTTTACGAAAATAGTTCACTGAAACGTGTTTCTGAAAACAATTAGGCCATACAGTTGCTGAATCTGTCTTCATTTCAGATCGACAAAGGTCAGTTTAAAAAAATTTTTGTCAGATTTTGCTCATTATTTCCGGGTTAGCCCGCCTTCCGACCCAGCAAGTCAGGTCGGCCAACATGAAGGGCGACAGCTCCTCCAACAGACGAGGGCACGGAACACACCAAACAGACTCGAGTCACTGACCTCACCAGACTGTCCGACGGCCGATTATCGGGTTGGTGTGTCAGGGCCATTAGAGACACAATTGGGTGCTAACAAATCAGAGCCTTGACGCAACATGGCAATTTATAACAAAACAGAACATAGAGAACCAACACAAGCTCATAGAGATGTGAGCCAGTTTAATCTTTTTTAATGTTTGATGGTATTTGCCTGAACGCGAAAGCAACAAGTACATAATTATTCGTCTAATTAAGCTGCCAAAACACAAGCACAGTGCTGGAGCACCTCTGAAACAGTGAGTGCACCATTCATTAGCATGTGCTATAAGCTTATTAATCATCTAACAGCCAATTAGCACACTGTTACCATTTGCAGTGGGTGTGTAAATAAATTCCTGGGTTAATTTCTTCCTCAGACAATAAAGGGAACATTATGAAAATTAGCTCTGTGACTATGTAAATGATCTATGTCGTTAATTGCATAGCAGCGATAGATGTTTGCCGTGAATCGGGCTGGTGATGCAACAAATATTTCCCGGGCTGTTAGAGAAATTAATCGGGTAGCTGCTGATTCCCCGGAGAAATCCACAAGCTACAATAATGACATTTACCCAGCCCTCTGGCACACTGATAATGACAATGTTGCTGCTTGGCAGCAGGCCAGTGGGAGGTGAGGGCGATGGTGTGGGGCTGGCAATCATCTCTGAGAAAGCATGGACACACACACAAATATGCACACACACTGGCCACACTGGCAGAAAAACTGTGGGCTTTAAAGACTAAATCCACTCTTGTATCACCCACTGGTAATTAATAATAATTGCTTTCTAATAAGGGCCATGCCATTAGCAAATTATCTTTTCTCCTGAAATGCAATGGCAGCAGAACATGCTGTTATTGGAAATGGAATCTAATGGGATTCACTTGACCAAAAATAAACACATATATACACACACACACACACACACACACACACACACACACACACACACACACACACACACACACACACACACACACACACAATGAATTCATTGAAAACAACTGATGACCACTCACTGCTAATGGAATTAGATGCATAATGCATTATGGCTGTCAAAATAATGTCATCACTTCCACAGACATCGAGCTGAAGCATTGTGCAGCTCTGACAGGAGAAGTGAGGGGGGGTTTTACTGTCAACATTTTACTGACAAGTCAGAGAAGTGAGAGATGTTTGGATGTTAGATAAACAAAAAGCGAGGTGGGCTCTGTTTCCTTTTGCTTGAACTCCACCCCCCACATGTTTTGGCCTTGTGATAAATGCTTCAAGCTGGTCTTAATCATGCATGTGACAGAGGAGGAGATGGAGGCCAGTGCAGACAGACAGGATGAATGGAGCATTTACTTCGGGTGGCTTCCATAAAACAGCCCTCCATGCAATACTGCCCTCGTACTGCTGACAATGCCTGGCTACTGACTGTGCAGCTCAGACACTTCAGCATTACACTCCGCAGGGCCAAGCAGATAAAGTATAGCTTCAGTAATGCCAACAAAATTCAGAGTATAAATGGATCTGCCTTAAAAACAGGACTAGTAAACTAGTAAACTAGTAAACGGCATTGCTTACATGACCATTCACAGTCATGCTTGTTGTTATCTTGTGCTTTCATGATTATGAAAGTATGAGGCATATCAAAAGTATAAAAAGGACTACATTTAGCTGCCACACTATTTTGTCATATCATGTAAGTGAATTTTCTGAGTAAGTGTTTATTTATCAGCTGCTTAGCCTTGAATTCTTAGTGCATCCAATTCCTCCCTCCTTCTGCTGCCCAATCAATTAACACACGGGTAATACCAGGCCTATTAGAGCCAGCCAAAACCTTCCCAGCCCTGTCATCTGCTGTTGGAACAATTGCTTAATATAACACCAGACTCAAAGGAGCACTTACCGGGGCCCAATCTTCTGGAATCAATAACAACAGGCAGGCTATATTGTTTCAAACAAGGAAACAGTGGGGGATGAGAGAGAGAGAGGAGCGAGATGGGAGGTGGGTCAATACAAGTGCTTGGGTTTAAGAGACGCTAGCTCAGCCATAAAATAAAAACCCAAAAAAACATGTGCCCCAAAGTGCTGCTGTTCTCTGACATGAATAAGCACCACATTCTGGGCACAGGGTCTGTGCTGTCAGGGTCTGAGTAAGGACGTGGCCTATGACCAGGCCTCTCCACAAATATGAGAAAAGTCATGAGGTTTAACCTCTGAGCTGCAGCACAACAGCTAAAGGGCAGCAGCCCGGGGGGGAGACGCTGTGCGACCGTCTACAGCTTTTGTCCCCAGCACTGTGGGACACCGTCAGGGAGTGGCAGCAGCCATGGCATTTAGGGTCAGGGAAGATTTCATTTTCTTGATGATAATTCTTCAGGAGCTGTCCATCAAAGTTGATGAAAATTCAAATTGTGCTGCAAGCTGATGATTAGAAAGGCATTTGCCATCCACATAACACAAATGTCACAGCCTTGCTAGCATAACAATGACAGGGCAGAGCCGCCCAGCCGAGCTAATGGAGAGCATTTTTCTAGTAAGTGAAGCTGTCGCCTCTCTCGGGCCTGTCAATGTCAGAGCCGGATGAATCGCATCATTTCCTGTGCCAGCAGGGTGAACTGGCCGGGGACACCACAAGGTATCGATCTGTCTGTAATCACACGAGCAGTTTGGGCTTCAGAAAACTTCATCCTCAAGTGCTTAGCTTTAAGGACAGTATCCAATTTCTTTGCACAGTGCAGGACAGGCCTGAAGGAAGGAGGGAGGGAGATACAGTGACAGTGATCTTAACTACATGCCTGAAACTGAAGAGCAGACCGAAATTGACAGCTTGCTGTCTATCATCAGCACTGGAGGTCTGACTTTGCCCCTGTATGACCCAGTGAGACCTCGTCAGCACTGAATCCTTCACAGTCCAATAACCAATCCTTACAGTTTTCAGCCACCATATCGGCTTGGTTCAATCAGTATTTTCAAAGCGAGCATCAGAAAGGCGGGAGATCACTGATACATAAAAACCAACTGAGGAATTAGACGCCACATTCCTGAAATTCTCCGTCTCCTGTTTTCAAAGAGAAAGAATGCTTTCTGTACGTGCACTCATGCATATCTATTAACAAATGATCAGTGCAGCTGAATGGCTTTGACAAATTATAAATTTCTGAGAAAAGTAATGATCAGCCTTTCTGATGATGATAAATGATGATAACATTTTAATAATAGTCTATTTTGGGAGCAGAAAATGTGGTTGTGACAACGAACTGGTGAATGATCACACCTGCATCTTTGAATGAAGACACAGGAACTTCAACGGACAGAAAAAAGGATTGAGCGAGTGAGAGCGAGGAAACAGGTGAAGAGGAGGTGTGAACTATAACATTCTCCCAGGAGGAGTGTGATCATTTCTGCCTCTCATCTCACTTCTCTTTGATGTATTCACATGAAAGTATCGCCAACGCAGACTCAGAATCTCCAAATGAAGGTTTAAATGTCTGAAAACTGATTGTGATACATTATATTGTTTTACATTCTTAATATGCTGTCAATAATAAATTACATTTACAACAAGAAATCTGTTCACGAAGATTTTAAACAAAATAAATAAGAAAGGAACGTTTCAGAGGGTAAATAGAAAAAAATGGGATTCCTTCTATATTGGGTTTGTCATTGGTAAATATGGCAACACAGGAAAACAAAATACGATTGTAAGTCTTTGTAAAGAAATATTTAAATTAGGAATCTGGGTGAATATTTACTGCTGCCTCAAATTGGTGTGAAAGCAGATGTGCAGAGGACCATCTGTCTGCAGACAGACAGACAGAGAGCCGTCTGCTGCTGTATGGCTGCTATCAAACAGCACACTATGACTTCTTCCAGTTTACAGCACGCTACCTGCATACATTCCCCCCAGTTGCCATGGTAATAGAGACTGGCGTAGTAGTGATGGGCCAACCACAGACATCAGAGTGGCTCTTAGGCAGAAACATCAGACGACTGCTGGCGGAGGTGATTTATTAAGCCTGTGTTCAAAGTCCATCTGAACCATAACAAGCCTATAAGCATGCAACGGATCGAATACATTATACTGGTTGAGAAAGCCCTCTCCCTCTTCATTATAGTGTTCATATTACATTACATCATGCATGAAAGGCTGAATAAATGGACAAACAATAATCTGAATAAAAAATACTGGAGTGTTTTGAAAATCAAGCTCACAATCTTATTTGGAACATATCCTGTTCACGCACAGGATAAGCCGTAATTTGCTGCTAAATAATTGACTTCTCTGGTGTTAAGATCTCAGGAGACCCTTTCGGTTTATTCATTGAATGGCCTTTGCAGCACGCGCAGCATAT